>NC_025701.1:24692764-24697332 GCF_000633955.1 Camelina sativa
TTGGGGAATCCGAGGGTCAACCCGACACCGTACTCGACGCGCCTGATCTTGTCCCTGCTCTGGTAGTGAGTGAAGTCCGAATACAGCAAGGAAGCCCACTCTCAGTGAAGCCCACCAACCGAAACCCTAGCCTATTTAAGGGAGTCGAACCCTTCTCCCTCATCATCACCGATAAGTCTCTCCTATACTCTAAAGCTTTTTGTTTTCCATAAGTTTCTATTCTTCTCTCTCGATTTCAAGCTTTATCAATTTTCTTTGAAGACTAACCCTATTAACCTCGAGACCTAGCCTTTCTTTTTCTTCTCAAGGAATCAAACATGGAGCCAACCGCTAGAACCTACCAAAGGAAGGGAAGAAGATCCACCTCCGCCACCGCTACAACCGAAGATGATGCCGTCAAAGTTCGAGAGTCTCAAGGGAGAGGAAACGTTCCACATTCCCAACTGTTGGCTGGACGTTTTGTCTCCCCAACCCGATGCACAACCCGATCGACCACCCAACCTGATGCTCAAGTACCCGATAGAGTAGGCCCCCGAGTTCACTCACCAAGTCCAATGGCGAGTGCTGTCTGTCGTTCTCCTTGACGTAGGGACATGTCTACGTCCGAAAAAACCCTTACCGACCCTATAGAGGTCGATTCTGATGCTGGAGGAGAAGAGCAAGGGGAGATCCAAACCTCTCGATCAAGGAGCAGAGCTGCGATTGCAAGAGGGAAGAGACCGGCTTCGGAGAAGGCTGAGAAGATAGTTGAGAGAGCGGTTGAGGAAGAAGATCAACACGCCAAGGAGGAAGAAAGGGAGAGAGAAGAGGAGCAGAGAGAGGACCCACCAAGCTTTGCGGAGGCTAAAACAGAAGGAGGTGGATACTCCGGCAAGACTATTTAAGGTTTTCCGAAGATGAGCTTTGTTGGTACCCGATACCCTCACCGTGAGACCATGAAGCAATTGGGAATCGCTAGAGATGTAGAATTTCTGTTTGATATGTGCCACTTGGGCCAGATGATGCAATCCCACCTTGAAGCATATGAGGAGGAGACGCACCACTTCCTTTCAACCTTGAAGCTGCACTATTTCGAGGACCACCCGACCCTACTACCCGATGGGGGGATCAGGTTCATCACCTTCTCCGTGAGGAACAAGGACTATCGACTTAGTTTCAAAGAGATGGAGAAGCTGTATGGCTTCAAAGCTAGTAGCAGAGAAGGTATGAGGTTAGCAAGGAGGAGATGAGGTCCCTATGGCTGACAATAGAAGACAAGAACCCCTACAAGTCCACAAGCTCCAAATCCGCTCAAATAAGGAGCCCTGTCTTGAGGTATTTTCACAAGTCCCTCGCATGCACTCTTTTTGCTAGAAAAGAGACTGGGAATGTGAACAACCATTAGCTTCAGCTGTTAGATATTGCATTGTGTGGAGTTTTGGATAGCACTAGGGATGGAACACCGCTAGTAGGAGATGTTGCTGATATTAGCATGTTGTTTGTGTTACTCCTATACTTGAAATCGTGGGCCGTGAAAAGAAGAGAAGGAGGCGGAGAGATCTCTATTGAAGGACTAGTCACACCAATCCTAGTGGCATGTGATGTGCCATTGAAGGGAATTGTTCAGGAACCAAGGTGGCTGGATGCGGATTACCTTGTGCTGGCGAGATTTTTGGCCTATGAGAGGCTTAATGACATGATGCTGTTCAAGTTTGTCCATCCAACCGCCAGAGCTGCTCAAATGGTTCTACCGAATGTCATATGCACCAAGGTTCGGTTGGGAAACAATATTGACTTTGCACCACCGTTGGAAGAGCTGTACAACCCAGAGGAGGAGTCCGAAGCTGAGAAGAGAGAGGAGATCGGGTAGAGACAAGGAGATAGCTCGAAGGAGTTTGATTTTGAGGAGTATGTATACTCCCAAAAGCAACTGGTTGGAGTGAGGGAAGCTCACAAGAGAATCGGCTGGCTGAAGAAGATGAACAAGTTTTTGGCGAAGAAGGTAAAAGACCTTGCTGGTTCGGTGAAGACAATGGGAGGTCAAATCAAGGAGTTGCAAGACTAGGGAAGCTGTGCCTCAGCTCCTACCTCGGCACAAGCACCTATTTGGATGGGGAGAAGCGGACCACTAGGAGGAACTCGAGGACTGCCACCTCCGGAGCCTCAAAGAACATCATCATACGAGCCCCGAGCTGAGGAGAACATCACCCGACCAGAAGCATCTAGGAGAAGCCATTCTGACGCTTACCCTACGCCTAACTCGATGGGATACACGATGAACTATCCGATGCACCCATCAAGCACCCAATCGGGTGAATATGCTGGAATCTTCCCTCCGCCCTACCAGATGCCATTCACGATGCCATACACGATGCACCCTGCGAGTGAATACACGGGTGATCATTCTGGACCTCTTCCGCCATTTCCGTCATAAACCCGATACCCTACCCGATGAGCTACGCAATCCCACCCTCGATCAACACCTTGGATGCTGGTCCGAGTAAGTCGTCTCTGCACATTACTGATCTTTCTGACGAGCAAACACCGGCACCTGCTATAGCCGGCGATGACCCTGGCTACACGTTGGCGAGTATGGAGGCTGCTGCAACCTCCTTCTTCTCCAACCCATGAGGTACCAATTTCATCCAACACTTGTATATACCATTGCATTTAGTTTAATTCATTTTGTGTGATTCTTGGATTCTTTTCAGACTTTTATTTACAAAAGGACTGTGTAATTTAAGTTTGGGGGAGGGTCCTAGAATGTATTTAACATTGTGTTTTATTTTCTAATTTTTATTATTTCAAATTTTTGCATGCTAGTTTTATTCATTTGAGTCTGCATCTATGTGCATTAAAAACCCAAAAAATTTGAAAAACTTTGAAAAAAATATATAAAAAAGAGTGTTCATGTAGTTGCATTTGCATATTAGGATTAAGTCTAGTTTGTTTCATATAGGATTGTTGCATATGCATCTTAGGGGACAATGATTAAAACCACCTTGTTTAAAATCAAACCTTAGGATTGAAGCTATAGCCCTTAGTCACAGTTCATTGTTGCTAGATCAGTCTTTAGAAAAAAATGAAAAATCTTTGCTTAGACCCTTTGTGTCGATTGAATTCTTCCTCCACTTTCTTGAACATTAGAACATCTCTATATTATTGGATTTAATTTGAACTTTAATTGTCTTGCTTATGGAACTTGAATACTTTCTCATGGTAATTCTAAACTCGGGTTAGCACTCTACTTTTTACCAATCTTTTCGTTTAACCCGATTCATTTTTCCTACCCATGAACCCAAACCTTTCTTTCAAACCTTGTTGTGAATTGTTGAGTGAGGCCTCTTTCATTGTGCTATAGGTTGTGAAACCTTGAGAGTATTGAGAACGATAAACAACTGTCTCTTGATTTAGCTAAGTTAGATTTGAACTAGCTAATAGATTCGGTTTTGAAAGAGAGGTGGTTAGACTGTTTATTTGGGGTTGGGTTATGGAATAATAAAAAAAAAGTCCCTAAGGTTAGAATCAATTAGCTCTAAGTCTCTAAGTAAAAAAAAAAGAGAGAAAAGTTCTTGCTATAGTCTCCTAGAAAGAAAGAAAAGAATATATATACATTAGGAGTTTAGCAAAGAAAGAAAAAAAAAAGAGAAAAAGCTAGAAAATTTAAAGTTTAAAAGTCTAAGCCTTAAGGAATAATAATAAAAAAAAAAGTTAAAATCAAGGATGTGGGTAGTTTAATTCTAGGGGGTTTAAATAAAAAAAAATGAATGAGAAAAGGGTTAGATAGTTAAGCTTTGTATGCCCAAATTGTTCTCAGTCTTAGATAGTTTTCACAACTGTCTAGCATTCCTTTTTTTTGAGAGAAAACCACCTAAAGAATTTGTTTCTAAACCACCTTACCAAAAAGCCTTACCCTTGAAACCGATTGAGCTTGATTCACCTTCCATTTGCAAGAATTCGTCAAACACTTAATTGAATGTGAAAGAGATGTTCCTTATCTTTAGTTGGAGGTTGAGCTAGATCGATGCATGGTAATAAGCATAGAAAATTATTTGTAAGTATGTTGATTGATCTTAGCACCATTAAACTATCTTTAAGGACTATAGCTTGAATCCTTTGATTAGCATCTTAAGGTTATGAGTTCCCGCTTTCAAACCGTACCCTCTTACTTCCTTGCTAGAGGACTAGCAAGATTTAAGTTTGGGGGTCTGATAACTCTCTAATTTACATATTTTTAGCATATTTTTTGTCCATATTTTGCATTGTTCATTCCTTTAACTTAGCATTTTTAGGTCATTTACTGTAGGAATTCACTTTTAGAGCATTTAGGGTGTTGCATTTCTGCATTTGCATATTTTGGATGAAAACAGGTGCTAAAGAGCCAAAAAATGGGGAAAAACAAGGACAAATCGAGCATGTACCCGAAGGAGCCATCGAGCTACAAGAACAAATCCGAACCCCAACACGATCGAAGAGGATCCAAGAGCGTGAAGAGCAACCCAAAGATCCACCCGAGGAGTAACCCGACTTCACCCTCGTGTACCCCATCGAGTAGACCATCGGGCAGGTCTGGGAAGCTAGGTCAAATG
>NC_025701.1:24697395-24698054 GCF_000633955.1 Camelina sativa
AGCACGCCGCAGACCCTCAAACCAGAGAGCGAGAGCTTCTGTGAGAGAACTGAGCGACTCAACATTTTTCTTTTTGTTTTGCATTTTTATTTTGTAGTTTTAGATTTCTATCCTATACTCTTTCTACTCTACTCTATCTTTTAATACAATGTCCTTTTCATTCATTTTGATTGCTTTGTTATTCGTTTCTATGTCCGAGTAGTGTAGTAAAGTTTTTAGGGATGGGATAGATGATTTTGTATTCTTGATCGGTTAGGATGCTTTAGTTGATTGTGATGATTGATAGATTTCCTTCTAGGTTGGTGTTCTTAATGCTGTCAACAGACCGAAAGGTTGAGATTAGATCTAGGGCGTTTACAATGCTACAGGCCGAAAGGAGTAGATAAAATGCTTGATTTAGCCAATGCTAGAGGTTTACTTAACTCTGAGTAACAAAATTAGATGAGTTTAAGTCAACTAACAATAATGAATCGTTCTTAATGCCTGCTTGTTCATATTGCTATTGCGACAGTGTGGTAGTGTGTTCAAGGTTGATTGTTACTAGTGCGGAAGTGTGGTGACAAGATCTTAGAGGTTTATTGTCTAGGAAATAATTGCTTGAGGCATGTAAGACATCCGTAATGGTCTAGAACACTTAGGATTCGATTACCCCCATCCTT
>NC_025701.1:24698114-24732031 GCF_000633955.1 Camelina sativa
GTTGGGTAGGCAAGCTTGAGACCAAGGGTTCAAGAGGAGCACTTACCGTTGGAGGCATCATCACTGCAATCCTTCAAGCTGCTAACATCCAACTTAGAGGAGAAAGAGTCTTACCAAGATGGATAGATTCAAGCTACCTTACCTCCACTCTCATCCTAGCCAAGGAGAAGCATCAAGGGAACCACATATTCAACTTTGAGCTTCCAACACTTGGGAAAAAGCAAATCATTTTGCCTAACCAAGAGCTCACCACCATTCAAGAAGGAGCCAACATTGATTTTTGGCCAGCTGAGGAGCATTGGTTTGATGGAGTGATTCAGTCTAGAGTGGAGGAAGCTGGGAATGCACAAGTAGCTGATGGAGAGCAACAGTTCTACTTTGAAGACTATGAGCCAAACCCAAGAGATAGTAGAGGAGTGAGGGAGAATGCAAAGAGGCTGACTCTCTTGCAAAGATGGAACAAGTGGAATGGGAAAAGGTTTGATAAGCTCAAGAAGAAGGTGACCAACATGGCTAAGTCCATCAAAGGCTTGAAGAAGGAGATTGCTGAGCTGAAGAGTGGAAACTCATCTCCTATCCAACATTCAAGCCCTTTGAGGAGAAGCAGCTCAACTAGAGCACTTTCAAGGATTGGGGAACCTGTGGAACCAGCTAGGGCTTCAATGTATGAGCCAAATCAGAGGAAAAGGAGCTCAAGTACCCGCGAACATCAGTTTTCGAGGCACTCGACCGGGTCACTCGAGCACCCACTCGACCGAGCACCTCCGATGCACTCGGCCGAGCACCTTCCCAGACCACCTTATGGCTTCCCACCTCCAGCTGCTTATCCAGGTTATCCACATTACCCACCCTTCCCACCCCAATACTTTATGGATCCCACACTCTACCAGCAGTACCAGCAGTACCAGACTCAAGATTTGGAGACACGCAACCCAGCTCGACCCCCCCACTCGGACACGCACTCGACCGAGTCCCGGTCGATTTCTATAGTCGAGCTGCCCCAAAGTCCTTCTCCAAGCCACCAGCCTGACCCCAACTACTCCTATGATAGCATGCAGATGGATGTGGACAACTTCTTCCACAATCCCTAAGGTACCATCATCACCTTACCATTGTTTATACCATTGCATTTGATGTGTGTTTTGTTTTGTGTTTAAGTCTTGAAACCTCTCACAACTTTTTCACACAAGGGACTGTGTGATTTAAGTTTGGGGGAGGGTTCTAGATAGCATTTGATGTTGTGTTTTGTGTTCTTATTTCAAATTTTTATCATCATCATGTTAGCACTTGCATTAGCATCTAAGGCATAGAAAAACCATAAAAATTTGAAAAATTTTGAAAAAATCTTCATAAAAAAAGAGTGTTCATGTAGTTTGCATTGCATATTAGGATCTTGTTTAGCATGTTTCATGTAGAATTGTATAATATTTGCATTAGGGATCTATGATGAGTATTTCCTTGTTAGCTTGCTTTATTCACTAGACTAGGATCAATGCCCAAGTTATTAGTACTTTGATGCTAGTTGAGTGGTTAGAAGCATAAGACTGAACCAAGCCTTGAATTCCTGCATTGCATTTGGTCTAAATTGAAGCATGTTGTGATTTGATTCCATTTCCTATCTATAAGAACCTAATATTGACTTTTAATTATCATTGTATGCATTGCTTTAAACTCATGGATACTACATACATATTTGGATCATCTTTCTCCTTTTTACCACTCTTGTTGATCCAAGTAGCTGATTTCACTTTTAAATCAGTTTCCCTACCCCTAAACCAAAACCTTCTTTCAAGCCATGTTTATTCTTGTGTGTGTGAGGCCTTTTTGGGATTGAGCTTGGTAGAAAGTGTTAGGTTTGAACTGACAAGAGTAAGACCTTGTGTAGTTCTAGTTTGCATTTTTCAAACTAGATAGGACTAGGTGGTTCACTTGTTGGGTTTGGGACTTGGCTGTAGTAAAAAGAAAAGAAAGAAAAGAGAAAGAAAAAGGGTAGAGTCTTTAGGAGAGGATTGTGTTTAAGTGAAAGCTAATGTCTAGTGAAAGGATGGGAAGTAAGAAAGTGTTATCTAAGATGGTTCTAGTCAAAAGAAAAAGAAAAGAAAGCAAAGAGCAGTTTAGCAAAAAGCTTAAATGTCTTAAGAATAAGAAGAAAAGAGAACCATAGCAATCAATAAGAATCCCCCATCCCACTAGAAAGATCAAGTAAGAAACCTCTCCTAAGACTTGAAAACCAAAAGAGAAAAGGGTTAAAGAGAAAAGAAGAAGTTAAAGGGTAGCACTAGGATCATTTGGGTTTAGATTGTTAGGATAAACACTTTGGGTGCCTTTGGGTAGACAAGGTTTTATTCTTGTATGAGTTTAGGTGTTCTTACCTTTAGCATTCTTCTAAAGCTCAATCCATTTTTAATGAGAGAACCTTGATATTGACAAGCCCCACTCTGAAAAGAGACCATCATTGTCTCTAAAACCCTTTATTACCAAGCCAAATGAGTTTAAGCATTGCATAGAATTGATTCATGTTCTTGATTAATGAATGTTAAAGGAAATGGTTGATTTGAATGCATGTGAATATCTAAGGCTCAAATCAGTAAAGGTTGTGATGTGCTTGTCTAAAGTTTTTAAGTATAGCTCTTCACCTTGCATTCTAGTACTAGTAACTTGGACATTGATTCTAGATGGTCTATTTGCAAGCTTTAGGAACTGAGATCCCACTTTTAAACCTCACTTACCTTCTTATGTCTTGTTTATTTGCTTGAGGGCAAGCAAAGACTAAGTTTGGGGGTGTTGATGTTCATATATTTTACCATGTTTTCCCTTAGTTTATTCACATCTTTTGCATCTTTTTCTATCCATTCTCACCATTATTGTGCAGCTTTAGGACTAATCATGCATTATAGTGTAGTTGCATTGCATTTGCATCTTTTCATGCATAAACAGGTGATTTTGGAGCTTAAGGAGCATGGAAGCAATGGAGAAGAGATGTGAAGCAATCATGAAGAGGAAACAAGGGAGTTAAGGCTGAAGAACAAGGAATCCGGAGTCCAGCTCGACCAAGCACTCGACCGAGTGGGAGATGGACTCGACCGTGTGGAGTTGCACAAGAGAAGCCAGCTCGACCCCCAGCTCGACCGAGCACTGGTCGAGTTGACCGATGCGTGGACCACTTTGACTTTTCCCATTTTTAGGGCTTCCACCTTCCCCACTATATAAGGACTTGTACTGCAGCCACCTGAACCAAGTTTTAATCTAGATTTTTAGTCAGCTTTTCAGATATTTTAAACCTAGTTTTTGCCTTTTAAGGAATATTATTCCTTTTGCTTTTTATTTTCTTTTTTGGATCTTGTACTTGGAAAAGAAGAATTTCCTCATACTTGTTGGTTGAATAACTTTCTAAGTATTGAGAATCTGAGTTTGATTTCTTCTTTAAAGTTGTAGATCTTAATCTTATCTTTCTAATCATGCAAGTTTCAATGATTTCTGGGTTTATGATTTGTTTGATCATGTCTTGTTGTGAGTAGTCTTCTTAGGATCTTGAGGATGGGTTAGGATAGATTGATCTTGTGGTATATCTGATTTGATCAAGCTTGATTGTTGTAGATCTCTTCTAGGCTAGATGTTCTTAATGCTGATCCTATATCTGAGAGGGTAGGATCTGATCTCAAGCTTTTTAGCATCACACCAATGTTTAAGAAGCATAGATAAGGCTAGATCTAGAGCTTACCATTAGGCTTGCTAAGAGATTAGAGGTCTTGTTTGGTTTGAGATGTATTGCTTAATGCCTGCTTGTGTAGATTCTTTTCATTGTGAGAGCAAGTCTAGGATTGCATAGGTTTGATTGTCTCTTGACCATGAGAGTGGGAGAGACTTGTCTTAGATTAATATGTCTAGAGGTTAGCTCATAGCATTGCTTGAGATTTGTTGATCAAGTTAGATTACCACAATGGTTAGTTTATCCCATGAATCCATCCTCAGGAACCTTCTTTGTTTATTGATTTTAAAGTCTTAATCTTGTTATTTGCCTGCTGTTTGATCTGTGTTATCTTTACTCTGTTTTTATTGCATTGCTCTGTTTTTCCGGATTCGTCTAGCTCGACCACTCACTCGACCTACACTCGGTCGAGTGCTGCTCGAGTTCATCCCCAGAACTCTTGTTTATGATCTGTGTTTGTCTTGTTTCATTTCTGTTTAATTTCCATTGCATTCACTTAGCATCTAGTTCATCACTTGTCTTGCATTAGTTCTTATCTAGTGTTTACAGTTTCTGTTTCTGTTCTTAGTTCATAATCATTCTGTTTTATTTGCATCTAGTTCTTAGCTCTTGTAATTTATTTTCTGCATTTTATCATTATCATCATAGGATTGTTAGTGACAAAACATCCTTTCATATTTGTCTTAACTTAGATTCATATGCATATCTTGATTGTTCACAAGCACTCAGACTGGATTGACACCTCTTATACTGCAACTGCATAAGGGGAATTGAAACACCCATCATTCCATATCATACCATTGCACACACTCATTCACCTATCATCATTCAATACAACACAATAATACATGTTTCAATAGGGGATTGATATGTCTATATTTTGTCTCTCCTTAGCCTATTTTTATCATGCATTTAGCTAGGATAACTCATTAGTTTGCATCGTTTTCTAGTTTTTTCTATACACTTTGCACGTCTAGGTAGTTCTTGCATCATCCTTGCATATATTGTGCATTTTTGAGTATTTCAGGTATTTAGGAGACGTTGGAAGCCAGTCTCGTCCGAGCCATTGTCACCATCTCCGTTTCGTCCGAGCCATTGTCACCATCTCAGTCTCGTCCGAGCCATTGTTACCATCTCCGTTTCGTCCGAGCCATTGTCACCATCTCCATTCCGTCTGAGCCATCCGTTCGAGCCATCGAACTCGAGTTGGATTTAGCTTTCGACGTCTTCATCGAAGTTGTAGGGAATTGTGTTACCTTTCCATCGCCGTTTATTTCAAGTCAATCGGAGGTGTGGTTCAAGAGTTATCATCGTTTTAGTGGATGCGTATACACCACGCTCGAGCCATGCTTCCCCGCCACACACTCCAGCTTGTTTGATCGAGCCATGCTCCTCAGCCTTCCGTCCGAGCCATGCTCCTCAGCCTTCCGTCCGAGCCATGATGACATTGCATTCCATTCGACGCACACGGACTCGATCGCACATGTCGGGAAGAAGGACGTTTGGTTTCACACGCTTCAGGAGATTACCGAACCGACGCTTTACCTTGTCGTTTTAAGTTTTAGGGCTTTCCATGTTGGACTACTATATATACATTTTGTTAAGTCTTTGCAGAGACATCTTATCTTTTATCTCGTTTTTGTTCCCAGAAGGTTTCTGAACCTAGCCTCCAAAAAACGTTCTCAGACTTGTATTCCGATATCTTTGAGATTATTGAGATTTTGCATTTGATTCTTTCTACAAAGTTGTTCATCTTATTTTTATCTACCTAATAATGCTTGTTTCAATGATTTCTGTTTTTGCATCCTTGACTATGATTTTCGGATCTGAGTAGTGTGTTAGTTCTTGAGGATGGGATAGATTAGGTGGAGGATCTTAGGATGTAGAGTGTTTAAGCTTTGATTGTATGATTCCCTTCTGGACTAGAGTTAGAATTACTAGTTTCTCTCTGATCAATTGGAACTAGGTTCGAGACATTTCCGCACCCAAAAGGTGTTTGATGAAATGTCTGACCAACTAGTGCCAGAGACTTACGTTCCTAGCCTAAGAGATTAGTTGTCTAGGATGTTTGTTGACGTGAATGAACTTGTTTGTCATGCCTGCTCGACCACGTTTCTCTAGCGAGAGCTAGGTATGGAAGTGGTTGAGTCTGAGTAGCTTTTGCCAAGAGATTGGATTAGCTAAGTTGTGATGTTCATTGTTTAGGGATACTTTGCTTGTGGTATGTTAAACACTCCTTAGACTAGGATACTCCACCGACATCAATTACCCCATCCTTAGGACTTCTTTCTTTCTGATTTTTATTACATTCCTGGAACTGTTTCGTTTGTTCATGCTTAGAATCGTTTGCGTTTTTATTCACTTTCGCTTCTTGTCATGCATTCTTGTTTCTAGTTCTGTGACTCATTTCCGTTTCGCATTTTGATCATTCTAGGACTGTTAGATAAAAACACTCTTTGAATTGGCTTAACTTGTGACTTCTTGATTGCATCTTGAGTGATAGTAAAATTTGCCAACTGGATTGACACCTTAAGTATTACAACGCATAAGGTTAATTGAACCTACTAGGAGACACAAAAATCCTAGTATCAGGGATTGATACCCTGGGTGAAAACCTGTCTATCAATTTGGTGCCATTGCAATTTGGTTGTTTTAGTTTTGCTATATTTAGGATTTCAGGACTTGCTAGATCAAGTTCGTTTGTTTATATTTGTTTTGGATACTGACTTGTTTGCTTTTGCATTGTTTGTTTTGAATCTCAGGTACAACCCGAGCACCCACCCGACCCGTCACTCGATCATCTGTATCGAATTGATCCTCGTATTTACACTCGGATACCTACCTGTGCATGCAAACACGATCCAGAGGTAGCCAGAACCTGAGTCCTTTCATCAACAACATCGACAGACCTCGGCTACTCAGACAACAACAAGTTCAACCAGAACCAGCAATCATTGAGGAGACGATGAATACTCAGAACGGTCTACCAGCTCCTCAATTAATGACCAATATAGGAGCAGGAGATGTTTATTTTAGGATTGTTAGAACCAAAACACTAATTGCTTGGCTTGACTTGTATTGTACTGATTATATCCTTCCTGCTAGCAATACACAACCATTTGGATTGATAACCCTTTGTACTACAACTGCATAGGGGATTGATACCCTGGGTGAAAACCTGTCTATCAGCCATCTGTCCCGAAGGACCATCTGTCCCGAATGACCATATGTCCCGAAAGACCATCTGTCCCGAAGGACCATCTTTCCCGAAGGACCATCTTTCCCGAAGGACCATCTGTCCCGAAGGACCGCCTAAACAGGCACTCTGGCTAAACAGCCCGCCACAAAGGCCACACATCTGGCTAAACAGCCCGCCGCAAAGGCAACATATCTGGCTAAACAGCCTGCCACAAAGGCCACACAACTGGCTAAAAAGCCTGCCAAAAGCCACACAATGTCTAAAAAGACTGCCACACACGGCACAAAAGACTCAAAAGTCCGCAACTAAGGCCACACAAGCCCCTCCAAGGCTCTCCACCACTAAAAATGAACAAGTTCTAACTCACATAAACTTTCCATTTTTAGCACTTTCCACTATTGGCAACTTCTATTTCAGGAAACTTTCCCCCAACATCCCGCCTCACGAAAACTTTGTACCCCGAGCACCACCTCATTTTGTTACTGAGTCGCACAACCAACCATCCCAAGCGACCGAGTAAACATGAGAGATGGGCTGGAATACTCCATTCCCGCTCCAGCCACGGATTACAGATGGGACCAGGCTAGACAAACTAAAGTCGCGGCTTGCTTCTCATACCACTTCTTAAACCTTGCCTTCATCCTCGCCTCAGGCTCCCAAGTCTGCTCCTCCACACAATCACAGTCCCAAAGGACTCTCATCAAAGGAATCTTCTTCTTCCGAAGTTCCTTGATCCTCCTCTCGAGTACCCTCACTGGTCTCGCCTCCAAATTCATGTTAGGCTGAAGATCCTCAGGAATCTTAGCCAACACCCGCTCTCCCTCACGGATACACTTCCGCAACATAGACACATGGAAAACCTTATGGAATGCACGCATAACCTCAGGTAACTCCAGTCTATATGCCACTGGTCCAACTCGCTCAATCACTCTGAACGGACCAATATACCTCGGACTCAACTTTATCTCAGATAATGACCTGTTCGGACCCTGCCACATGGCCATCTTGAGGTACACTCTGTCTCCTACGTGAAAANTCATTTTGTTACTGAGTCGCACAACCAACCATCCCAAGCGACCGAGTAAACATGAGAGATGGGCTGGAATACTCCATTCCCGCTCCAGCCACGGATTACAGATGGGACCAGGCTAGACAAACTAAAGTCGCGGCTTGCTTCTCATACCACTTCTTAAACCTTGCCTTCATCCTCGCCTCAGGCTCCCAAGTCTGCTCCTCCACACAATCACAGTCCCAAAGGACTCTCATCAAAGGAATCTTCTTCTTCCGAAGTTCCTTGATCCTCCTCTCGAGTACCCTCACTGGTCTCGCCTCCAAATTCATGTTAGGCTGAAGATCCTCAGGAATCTTAGCCAACACCCGCTCTCCCTCACGGATACACTTCCGCAACATAGACACATGGAAAACCTTATGGAATGCACGCATAACCTCAGGTAACTCCAGTCTATATGCCACTGGTCCAACTCGCTCAATCACTCTGAACGGACCAATATACCTCGGACTCAACTTTATCTCAGATAATGACCTGTTCGGACCCTGCCACATGGCCATCTTGAGGTACACTCTGTCTCCTACGTGAAAATCAAGATCTCTTCTCCTCCTATCAGCATAACTCCTCTGCCTATCCTGAGCCTCCTTCATGTTCAGCTTGAGAACCCGAATCTTCTTTGAGGTCTCCTGAACAAAATCTGCCCCGAACACGCTCATCTCCCCCACCTGAGTCCAGCATAATGGTGTACGACACGGTCTCCCATACAAAGCCTCATAAGGAGCCATCCCAATACTCGCCTGATAACTGTTGTTGTAAGCAATCTCTACCAGGTTCAGGTGATCTGCCCAATGGCCACCCCAATCCAAAACACACATCCTCAGCAAATCCTCCAGCGTCAGGATCGTCCTCTCTGACTGTCCATCTGTCTACGGATGATAAGCTGTACTCAAATGCACCTTATTGCCCATCTCTGCCTGAAATGCCTTCCAGAACACCGAAGTGAACTTAGAATCCCTATCAGACACAATACTTGCTGACACCCCATGCAACCTGATTATCTCCCTCACATACTTCTTAGCCAAGACCGCTGCTCCATCAGTCTTCTTAATGACCAGAAAATATGCTGACTTAGTCAACCGATCCACAATGACCCAAATAGCATCAAACGTCCTGGACACTGGCAAACCCACCACGAATTCCATAGTAATCATATCCCATTTCCACTCAGGAATGGGTAGACTCTTCAACAACCCGCCAGGAACTTGGTGTTCAGCCTTCACTAGCTGACAAACATCGCACCTCCTAACCCAACTAGCTACACCCTTCTTCATCCCGACCCAGTGATAGTACCTCTTAAGATCACGGTACATCTTAGTCGCTCCTGGATGAATAGAAAACCTGCTCGTATGAGCCTCTCTCAGGATCTCCTGTCTCAACTCCTCATTCTTGGGCACACAAACACGACCATGCACCAAGATAGTACCATTATCTGAGACCTGATACTCTGAATTCACATCCTTTGAGGCATTCACCAGCCCCAAATCCTGCTCTTGAGCCAAACGCACCCTACTCAGAAGATCTGCTCTATCAACTGCCTCCAAACCCAACGGTTCCTGTGAAACTGCACACAAGCTCAAAGCACTGATCTCCCCTACCAGAGTCTCCATCTCCTGCTCCTGAGCCAAAGCTACCCTCTTCCGACTCAGAGCACCTGCAACCGTGTTAGCCTTACCAGGGTGATAAGCTATCTCCAAATCATAATCTGCCACAAGCTCTATCCACCGCCTCTGTCTCAAATTCAGCTCAGGCTGAGTTAATATGTACTTCAGGCTCTTATGATCTGTAAACACCTGTACCTTTGCACCATAAAGATAAGATCTCCAAATCTTCAGGACAAAAACTACAGCAGCCATCTCTAAATCATGAGTAGGATAGTTGCCCTCATGCTTCCGCAACTGCCGCAAAGCATAGGCAATCACCTTCCCATGCTGCATCAGCACACACCCCAAACCAACTCTAGATGCATCGGTATAAACCACATAGGGTTCTCCCTGCTCTGGCAAAGCCAACATTGGCGTAGTAGTCAACATCTCTTATAGGTTTTCAAAGCCCTCCTCACACTCCTGTGACCACACAAAGCGGACATCCTTCCCTGTTAACTTAGTCATAGGGCGTGCTCTACTTGCAAAACCCTGCACAAACCTCCTGTAGTATCCTGCCAAACCAAGGAAACTCTTGATCTCTGTGGCATTCTGCGGTCTAGGCCAATCTCTGATAGCCTGAATCTTCTCCGGATCTACAGAAACCCCCTCTGCAAAAACAATGTGACCCAGAAAACCCATCTCACGCTGCCAAAAACTGCACTTGCTTAACTTGGCAAACAACTTCTGCTCCCACAGCTTCTCCAAAACTGCCCTCATNGAAGATCTGCTCTATCAACTGCCTCCAAACCCAACGGTTCCTGTGAAACTGCACACAAGCTCAAAGCACTGATCTCCCCTACCAGAGTCTCCATCTCCTGCTCCTGAGCCAAAGCTACCCTCTTCCGACTCAGAGCACCTGCAACCGTGTTAGCCTTACCAGGGTGATAAGCTATCTCCAAATCATAATCTGCCACAAGCTCTATCCACCGCCTCTGTCTCAAATTCAGCTCAGGCTGAGTTAATATGTACTTCAGGCTCTTATGATCTGTAAACACCTGTACCTTTGCACCATAAAGATAAGATCTCCAAATCTTCAGGACAAAAACTACAGCAGCCATCTCTAAATCATGAGTAGGATAGTTGCCCTCATGCTTCCGCAACTGCCGCAAAGCATAGGCAATCACCTTCCCATGCTGCATCAGCACACACCCCAAACCAACTCTAGATGCATCGGTATAAACCACATAGGGTTCTCCCTGCTCTGGCAAAGCCAACATTGGCGTAGTAGTCAACATCTCTTATAGGTTTTCAAAGCCCTCCTCACACTCCTGTGACCACACAAAGCGGACATCCTTCCCTGTTAACTTAGTCATAGGGCGTGCTCTACTTGCAAAACCCTGCACAAACCTCCTGTAGTATCCTGCCAAACCAAGGAAACTCTTGATCTCTGTGGCATTCTGCGGTCTAGGCCAATCTCTGATAGCCTGAATCTTCTCCGGATCTACAGAAACCCCCTCTGCAAAAACAATGTGACCCAGAAAACCCATCTCACGCTGCCAAAAACTGCACTTGCTTAACTTGGCAAACAACTTCTGCTCCCACAGCTTCTCCAAAACTGCCCTCATATGCACTGCATGCTCCTCAGGACTCTTAGAATATACCAGGATATCGTCGATAAAAATGATGATAGACACGTCCGGAAACTCTTGAAACACGCTGTTCATCAATCTCATAAACGCTGTTGGCGCGTTAGTCAACCCGAAAGGCATCACCACAAACTCATAATGCCCATACCTCATCCTGAAAGCCGTCTTCCTCACATCTGCCTCATTTATTGGTATCTGATGATAACCTGACGCAAGATCTAACTTGGAGAACCAAGTAGCACCTCTCAACTGATCCAACAACTCATCGATCCTAGAAACAGGGTACTTGTTCTTCACAGTAACCCAGTTCAAATCCCGATAATCGATACACAACCGGAAACTCCCATCTTTCTTCTTCACAAACAACACCGGCGCTCCCCACGGTGATACACTAGGACGGATGAATCCCTTACTCAATAAATCCTCTAGCTGCTTCTTCAGCTATGCCATCTCTGCTGGAGCCATTCTGTAAGGAACCTTGGATAACGACATCGTCCCCGGTTCCAGTTCAATAGTAAAAGGATCCAACCGAGATGGTGGTAATCCCTACAATGACTGAAACACATCCTCAAACTCCTCCACTACCGGAATAGNAACCAACTCTAGATGCATCGGTATAAACCACATAGGGTTCTCCCTGCTCTGGCAAAGCCAACATTGGCGTAGTAGTCAACATCTCTTATAGGTTTTCAAAGCCCTCCTCACACTCCTGTGACCACACAAAGCGGACATCCTTCCCTGTTNCCTGAAAAACCAACTTCCCTCCTGGACGCTCAAACTCCACTCTACCCCGATAACAATCCAAATGCACCATATGCTGGTGCAACCAATCCATCCCGAGAATAACATCATACAACTCCACTGGACTGATAAGCAAATCCGCTGACCACGACTCTCCTGCGATCTGAATATCAACTCCGCTAACTCGTCCAACAACTCTCAGGAACTTGCCTCCCGCAACTCTGACAACTTCTGTACGCTCCCCGGGATCCCCTCTGATTCCCGCACTCTCTGCACACTCTGGAGTAATGAAGCTATGAGAAGCTCCAGAATCAAACATAACGTGGGACTTAAACCCGCCCACCAACAAGGTACCTACACAAACCTCATGTGTTGAGAACCTAACACTTTATGACAGGAAAACATAAAATCTGAACCTACTAAAAATTCACAAAGCTTAAGTACCAGAAATTATACATGTGATCGCCCCTGCACTGGTTCTACCAGTCTCTGCTTTCGTGTAAACCCGTGGCGCCTGCTAAATCCGTGCCACCTGCTGACCTCTCGGCTGCACCTGCTGCAACGCTGCCATTGCTGCCTGCTGCAACTTAGGACAAAAGGGCCTGATGTGCCCTGACTCCCTACAATGATAACATACTCGAGGCCCTGCCGTCGGACCACTCCTCTAGGGACAACTAGCAAACTTGTGATCCTTGCTCCCACACTTGAAGCAACCCCTGCCACTCTGCGTCTGCGTAGCCTCCCACTTCCTCTTAGTTCCCTGCAAAGGCTTGCCGCCCCTGCTAGAACCTCCATGATGCTGAGCCTTACTAGGCTGAACTGTTGGACTAACAGCCACTGACTGTGCCCGGATATCTTGCTCAATCTCTGCTGCAGTCTCAACCAGCTCTACACCCGTAGCATAACTACGTCCTCTACAATGGACCCTCAAGTCATCACGAAGAGCCCTTATAAACCTCCTGATCTGGGCCTCCTCAGGCTCCATAGCCCGACCCCCATAACAAAGAAGTCGACTGAACTCCAAGTCCAGCTCCCGCACTGACCGTGTCCCCTGAAGGAACTGCACCTCCAACCGATCAAATGCCTCTCTAGGAAAATACTTGCGGTTGAACTCCAAGACGAAATCAGCCCAAGTCATCTCCCTCTGCACTCTCCTAGCAGCCACTGATCTCCACCACAGCTCCGCATCACCACTCAAATGATGGACCCCTATGTCCACCCAAAACTCCTCAGGACATCTCAGAGTATGGAAGTTACGTCCACACTTGTCCTCCATGCATCCGCAACAGTAGGGTCTGTACCACCCAAAAAACTCTCAGTGAAAAGACCCTTCATCTCCTTGAGCATGGACAGATACCGCCCATGTGCTCCTGCATCCGCAGCCACTGGCTGCCGCTCCTCCGCCACCACTGGTGGCACTACCTGAGCCTGAGCCGGTACCACTGGTGGTAACTGCTCCAACAACTGTGCTACCATAGCCGCAAAGTCTGCACCAGGGACTCCATCCGCTGGAACTCCCACACCCGGGACCCTAGCACCACTGGCCACTGGAGCATCAACACCGCCCCCTCTGGCCACACTCACCAAATCCCTCGGAACATCCTGCGACTCGCCAACACCCTCAACTATCATACTCTAGTCCTCGGCCTCACTAACCTCTGGGACTCTGCCCCTACCACGACCACGTCCGCGTCCACGACCACGTCTGTGTCCACGACCACGACCAGCAACAGCACCATCTCTAGCCATCTGCACTACCATGAACAGAAGACTAAGCAAAGAATTTCTATTATAACACAGAAGCATAAACTCACCGTGGAATCACACAGTCGGCTCGAAGAGGATGTTCTAAGACTCCATGTCACACACAATTGACTAACTCACATAATCAATCAAGACATGCAATCCCAAACATCACAACAGAAACCTAGTGAACCCAAACCTAGAACCGTAAGGGCTTTGATACCAAAATAAAAAGACCGACCTTTTTAAAAAAAAAAATAATAATAATAATAATAAATATATAATATAATGTAAAATAATAAACTACAACTAGTGGTCCCATACCCACTAGCCACCTAACCACAATCACAATCAATAGCGGAATAACAGTACCAATAACCAGTAATATCCAATAAATATAATTAACCAATATTCATACATAACCAACAAATATCCATAACACAATCCAATAATCAAACATTTGGAAACATGAAACCAAAAACCTAAAAATGTTCCTAAAAACCCAACTCTAGCAACCTAGCAATGCCAGACAACATACAATCGAGTCCCTAGAACATCCTCCTCTTCATCGCCTTGATTCCACGATCACACTTTGCCTTTACCTGCACCACAAACACATATTGAGATGCATGAGTATTTGATAAACACTCAGTGAGGAAATCCTCCCATCTACGGGGCTATACACACAAGCAACAGTGATTCCAATGTTCCAAACAAACAACAAACAAAACATACAAACCAAGAAATCAGNACAATGATTCCAATGTTCCAAACAAACAACAAACAAAACATACAAACCAAGAAATCAGACATCGTCTCGCTGGAAAGGAGGTGTCGACCGACACCAGCCAAGTGTCGACCGACACTGGCCTTGGTGTCGACCGACACTACCCTACAGTGTCGATCGATGCCCAATTTGCTGGTGTCGACCGACACTAAGTGGTGTCGATCGACACTCCCTATGCCATCGCGATCCGCTCAAAGCCGAGAGTCGAATCTTGCTCACAATCTCCTCCAAATCGCCCAATACTCATAACCCAAGCAAAATACATCCATAGGAACCTGTAGCAACCAATCCTAGCAAGAAACAAACACACAAAACAACAACAACCAAGCAAGAACAAGGAAATCAAAGGCTTAGATTAGCCATGGTCATGCACTCACCTCATTGCAGGAAGATTCAGACCAATAGCAACGAATCCAACCCTCCTAGCAAACCTCTAGATCCTTCCTAGCTCCAAGTCTCACAAGAAAAGCTAAGAAAACTCACAAATCTCTCTCAAAACCGATTTCTCCTTCTTCTCTCTATTTCTTTGTCAAAAACGGCCAAAAGGGAAGAGAAAAGTTAAGTTCTTCTTTTAAAACTCGAGTTTAGGGTTTTCCCTAAAACAACCACACAAACCGAACGATTAAAAACAAACCGATCGAACCAACTACAACCAATGTCGATCGACACCTCCTGTGGTGTCGATCGACACCCTCACCAAACTACCAAAAAATGGTTTGCGGGTGTTACAGAAAGAACAGTCTTTTTTAAGGCATCTTTTTTCTTCTACTCGTCAGTTAATTTCATGTAAATAAAGTAGTTTTTTGGTATAATTATATCTTTTTACTTTGATTGAAATGTTTATGAGACAATAGCTATTCTCGAGTACAATAGTATAAACTTTGCAAAAGAAGTGATGATGGATTTATTAGCTTTTGATTTTTCTTCTATATAAATAAGAATACTTGTTAGTTTAAGTCTGTTTGGTTTCGTTAGATATATAAAATCAGTCTTTTTCATTTTCCAGTGTTCTGTAGTCATTTGCTTAGATTTATCTTTTAGATGTTTGTTACCGTTGGATATGGTGATGTAGTCTAGTTTTTTTTATACAGTTTGGAATCTTAATCTAATCAATCTGCAAAGCACTGAGACATTTTAGTGAGTGGTTTTTTACTAAACAAAACTCCAACACTTATTATATAACAAAAAATTAGAATGTGTGTTAGAATATAAAAGATTGTAATTGCTGAAGCATTGAAAAAAAAAACTGCAAATTTCATTGAACAAGTGGTTCACTTTGCTTTGTCTCTTTTGGTTTTAACACTTTCAAAATTTGCTTGTTATCAAAACAACATTTCAACACTTACACATTGCAGGTGTCTTTAATTTGTTATTACTTTCAAATCTCTTCAATTTCCAATTCTCTCAAACCTTAACCACATATACAACAACAACAAAAAAACCACACAAACATGTCATCTTCAAATTTAGATGAAGAATTTGATCAAGCTATTTATATGTAGTACATTTATGTTTTTATAAAATGTACTATAATTATATAATGGACAATTCTCATAAAAACCACTAAAATAACTTTTTCCCAAAAATACCACTTTTACTTTTATTTTTCACAAAAATGAGTTTTCCAAAAATACCACAAAAAATTAAACTAAAGTTTTAATATTCAAAACTACTAAACCCTAAATACTAAACACTAAAACCTTCCTCCTAAAAACTATACCCTAAATCTAAAATTGTCACCAAAACCTAGAAAATGAATTCTACATTTTTAAAAATCAGTTTTTTTGTGTTTGTGGTATTTTAGAAAAAACTTATATTGTTGTATTTTGAGGAATTCCTCCTATATATTTCACATTTTCAATAGATAATTAATTTTTAATTCTTAAGAAACTCATATATAAAATTCACCAATGGAGAAAAAAACTAATACATAGTTAATGGGATTCTTAGATTAAACTAATATTTAATTTAATATTAATTTAAAGTTAAGACACCCATTAAAGGTTGTCTAATGAGGATGCTCTAGGTGGAATTTAAATTAAGAAAAGGCAACATTAATGCTGTGTTATTTTATTTTTCTTACTTGTCAATTGTCATTGAGTCTTTCATCGTGTATAGCTTATTTACATAGAAACAAACAAACAAACAAAATTAAAACTGCATGCATGCAAGTTAACGTTTTATTTCTCTCTTTGATAGGATCGAGTGGGACATCAATTCTTCAATGCTGGGTTACATAAGGCTGTTTGAAAGTTTTAAGTTTAGGCTTGTTTCTCCTTTCTTATTCAGGCTTCCTTTGCTTGGATCCTTCTTCCCTTAGTACTTAGTAGCTAGTAGTTTTCTTTTTTCTCTCTGTTTGTAATGGTTACATCTTGTTCGTTGTACTCTTTGCCTTCTATTTAAGAAAACCTTTTAACAAAAAAAGATAGGATCGAGTGAAAACTCGAAAGTATTTGGGTTCCTAGTAAAAATCCTTATTCATTTTGAATTCAGAGCCCCTAATCTTATTATATAAAGTATGGTTTCAAAAGTTACTAATTCATAAGATCGATATGTGTCAAAATCTTATTATGGTGTGGATTATTAAATAATAAAATTATTAAAATAATAATAAAATCTTATTATTATTTATAAAAGTTACTAATTCATAAGATTGCGACATGTGTCAAAATCTTATTATTTTAAGATTATTAAAATACTGTAAATTATACAATTTTGTAATCCTAAAGAAAAAGGAATCGTCCAAACAAAAAAAAAATCATAATTCAAAAACATAAAAGAAATCATACAGATAATTTTACAATAGCGATACACGTAGTTATCCTAAAGAAAATCCTAAAAATTCTAAAATAATTAAATTTATACAAAAACTATCCTACGTTATATTGAATTCCTTGGCCTAATCTTAAAAAAAAAAAGAAAAAATATTTTTTTTCCCTCAAAAGAAAAAAAATACATATAAAGATATGTATTATCTCATATCTTTGTCATATATATAGAGAGAGGAAGAGATCATTCCAATATATCAAACTCAATTAGAATTTTTAAACACGAGCACTAAAAATGGAAACCAAAACTGTGAAACTAACGAAAAGTCAAGATCATAAAAATTGTTTGGGATAGAAAAAGTCTCACGCGATGCATGGGTAAAATAAAGATTAAATATGTTTAGTAATTTTAAAATACATTCAATAACAATTAACATTAATATTGTAACTAAGATATATTAACTTTTTTTTTGTCAACAACTTAAATAGATTAGCGCAAAATAGCCAATTGGTGGGAACACAGTTTACATAAGTGATATGAAGCGGTAGGAACTAAGATTTATTAACTATAAACTAAAAATCTAATTGATTTTATGAATTATTATGTAGAACTAAATTTTTATATTTAAAATTTATAAAATAGATAAAAAAAAACAAAGCACAATTTTAATACACAAAATAAGCATTTTGAACAACATATACTAATTTCAAAACATGAACAAAAAGTAGAAACGAAAGGTAAAAAATATACGAAAGACCTTGTGTCTCTTCTAAAAGTGAGAATGTGTCATGTGCATTAGACCTTCTCATCTAGCCTTTTTACATATGCTCCAAAATTTTGACTGTACTTATTTGTTTCAAAACCTACAAAAGTCACATAAAAGAGAGAAAAAAATATTTTAGTTAAATAAAAATTGATATTACTAAATTTAAAAATTTATGTGAGAGGTAGAGTATGATGTTTGATGAAGAATTTATCTTGCTATTTATAGAGAAATTTTTGGTTGCGCGACTAAAAAGACGTCAATTTCCTGTATGAGTTTGCTATGCAATAACTATCAATAAGAGCCAAGGTCAAAGCTTTTAAAAAAGGTTGGTTTATATTTGCCAAGTCCAGTCTTTTCTCACGTATAATTATACGTAGCCCTCTCCAGAGTCACTACAACTACTGGATTTCAGATTCTTATAGGAGACACAAAATACTACGACAACAATGTTCTATAAAATATTGTCTACAAAGAAGTTTTCAGCAACATATGATTTTTAAAGACAAATTTGATTTTGTTCTATTGCTTCTATTTACCATGATATTGCTTTCAACTTTGTTCTATTGGTGAAACATTTTTAATGGGAAGGTAAGTTTTTCTTATTTTTTTAAACCAAAATATACTCTTATTTTCTCCTTTTTTCAGTTTTGAATAAGTAAGATTAATATGTAGACCCAAAAACATGGAAGATTAATATATGCATCTTCTTTTTCTAATACTGTATTTTAAAATTTATTATAGTAGTTTTAGACTGTTTTATTTAATTTATATTTTCATCTTTGAATTATTTGAGATTCATATATTATCATGCTTATAATTTCCTATTATTTCCTTAATTATGTCAAATTAATATTCTTCTAATTTCTCAACCTTGATTGGTTGGTCATATAACTTTTTTTTTTGGGTAAACATAATTGTTACCATTCGTTCAATCCCAAAAGGAGATAAAGAGGAGAAGGTCATCAACCTAGTGGTTGGATAAAATAGGTTAATCAAACACAAGCTTACAACAAAAATTGATAGATTAGAAAAGAATAAATCGTTGTTGATAGATCCATAGGAGCTCAAAGACAGAGGCTACATCATGGTGTGTCAAAGAATCTTTCACGAATACATTGGGAAATTTAATATTAGTTACTATCAAAAGATTTTGTAAAGTTGGAAAAGGGTCTTTAGTTTCATTGGTTGCTGGAGCACGCCACTTTGAGATAACTAAAAGACGTGAATATGTTTTCTCCACACAGGAGGAGAGCAGAGTCGAGGTTCTCTCTATGGTAGAGGAGGTTGGACGCAAGGTTATCTCTCCAAGGAAGGAAGGTGGGGAGGTTGGACGCAAGTTTATCTCCCCATGGGAGGAAGGCGGCCCAAAGGTTCTCTCCATGGTGAAGGAGGTTGGACCAAGGTTCTCTCCATAAGGGAAGAGAGCAGAACCGAGGTTTTCTCGATAGTTGGTCATGCACTATTGTGATGTAATTTATTTTTTCTTCGAAATGTTTTTTGAGCTAAAAATTTTAGTAATTAAAGAAACTATGCAAAAGTGAAAGTAAATAGACATATAATAGTTGGTTTAATTTGTTCATATGGACATTTTCTAGGTGGTGGTAAATAATATATTTGTAATATACATTATATCTAGGTGTAAAAAATACACTTTTAATGGAAACATACATAAAAAATTGTATATAGATATAAATCAGTGTATTATATCAAAAAAAAATTATAAACAATGTAAAATTTTATAAATTTTAATATATTTTATTAAATTTAATTTTAATTACAAAACTTTAAACCCGCATATCGGGCGGGTCCTTATCTAGTAATCATATAATATTTTGTGATACTTTTTGGAAATTTGGAAAATTTATGTTTTATTTTCTTGGATAAAAAAAAATATTTCTTGGTTGGTTCTTGTTATAAACTGATTAAGTATATTTGTTATTAATTGGACTTGGATTGTAATTATTTTGTTAGGGGCTTGAAATCATTTTCACTGTTTTGAAAAATATGCATTTGGGCTTTCTTTTCCTAGGAGGGTTGTTGTTGGCTAGCGCTTAATCAGGTATAAGGATCAAAACAATAAAAAATACTTCAAATAATTAACATATCCAACAGTTTTTACTTATATTTTTCAAATTTAAATACTCCTTTGCAAAATATAAATAATCTATTTTCTTTCTAACTGTTTTCTGTTTTTGTAGTTATTATTTTTTGCAGTTATTTGGTTAATTTTCAGTTATATTCGCTTAAATTTGGGTAGAAAACTAAACCAAAAATTTATAAATTTCGGTTCGTTACGGACCTTACGGTTATCTATTCAAATATCCGAACCGAAACAAAACCCATAATATCATTGACAATACCTGAAAATATATAGGGATGGTCCAAATATACGTTGACAAAAAAAAAGGGTAGTGAAAATGTTAATTAAATACATTGAAAACCCATAATATCGTTGACAGCACTTGAAAATATATACTATTAGTTTATATACTAGTTTATTTCTGCTATTGGATTCTTTTTTTAATAGCCACCTTTTACTCAACGTAGAATAGAACTAGGCAGGATACTATGGAAATAATACTTGAAAGGCGAAAGTATTTATAAAACTAAATATCCAGAGCAAGCACTTGCTTAGTATTTGGTGTGCTTGATGTGGCACGAGTATCGAAGAAGAGGAACGAAGAATGGGCTCTTGAACAACATGTGAATGTGTCTTTTGCACTTCTTGTCCAATTTCACAACGATATCACAGCACTCATTGTCCAATAATGCAAAATCTTTGCTTGACCAGCTCGACGATATTTGTGAAAAGCATTTCTCTGATGTCTTTGATTTATCTATCCTTAAGCACTTCTCCACTTCAACCGATTGCAACACAACTTGTGACCGGACTGGCGGTAGAGGAGGCAGTTCCGGGAGTCTAGGAAGGCCCGGGAGGCTAGGGAGGCCCGGGAGGTTAGGGAGGCTCGGAATGTTAGGAAGCCTCGGGATGTTTGGTAGTTGTGGGATACTAGGAATCCTCGGAATGTTTGGTATTTGCGGGATGTTGGGAAGTCCTGGAATCATGGGAATCCCCGGGATGTTAGGAATTCCTGGGATGTTGGGAAACCCTGGTAACAATCCTGGAGGGGACAGGGGTGCGTTAGACTCTGATAAAGAAGAGCTAACCTTCGAGTCTCCAAGGTGGCCAGAGCCTTTGTGATAGTGGCGCCCGGCCACTAGTTTCAACGGCTTACGCCACGGTTCCTTTGGTAAACCAACGGTTGAAATCGGGAGATAGAAGAAGCATAGCAGTGCTACAAGGAGTGTTGTGGTTAAAATGAAGCTCCTCATGATAAGAGCAAAAACAAAAGATTAGTGAGAGTAAATGAATTACTTTGTGCACTGATACAATTTTGTGAGACTACTACATTATATATAGGTGTTTTCACCTATTCTACTTTAATTTTTTAGACAAAGTTATACAGATATACGAGTATACCATTATCTATTTAAAAACATATTTTCGCAATTTTTTTCCTAATCACGTCGTTTACATTTCACTAAATATCAGGTCATGTAGTTAATGTGATATATGTTAAGATGCCAATATGCAAGAAATTTCTTTTTGAAATCGACCGATGTTAAGATGCCAATATGCAAGAAATTTCTTTTTGAAATCGACCGATGTTAAGATGCCAATATGCAAGAAATTTCTTTTTGAAATCGACCGATGTTAAGATATCCCTTTTTTATAAAAGGGAAGTACACAACATAGTTTTTGTAAACTTTATATTTTTAATAAATAGTTACAAATTGTTACAAATAGGTTATAGATAATTTATAGATTAATCTATATATTAATATTAATGGTTACACCTAAATATTAGGGATATTCCAAATTGATAACTGATATATTAATAGTAACAAATAAAATCATGGATATTCCAAACTGTATTTTTGGAAGATTTTAGTCCTATATCACGTTGTCACAACGTTAACCAAAGATAAATTATGAAATTGATAGATTGATTGGTTACAAGTTAAATAATGGGTTACAAGATAGATTACGAAATAAAATTTAACCATTGTTATAGCAAAAGTACTTATCTAGAATCATTAACAATATAAAATTTACAAAATATTTTTTTTTTCAAGCCTTCATATTTAGCATATGATTTATTGCATAATGTTTTATTCAAAAAAAACTTTTTAAAACAATAACATAAATTATATTTTATATAAAAAAATACAATATAAATAAAATAAATTTCAACCCGTGCCTAGCACGGGTCTTAATCTAGTGCATACATTATTCTAGTCGAGGATATTAGGACATCTCTGCTACATACCCTAAATAAAGAGCTAAAATTGGATGAAAAATAACAAACGAAATTTCTATTGATTCATGAGTCATTAAAACAAATGATGTAAAAGGTATGTCGCGATAAAATAGTAAAGTATGAGTAAATTAGGTACGAAAAAAATAAAATCGAAACTGACTCAAAGATTTTAAAGAACTTGCTCTTCTTTATTGATTTAGAAACTCTTCTCAAAACTAAACCAAACCTCTTAGTCTCTTATGGGATATCTTTCCCATAGACACTTGTTTATATAGAGATTAGCTCCTCCTAATCCTATAAGGAATACAAAGCCTTATCTAAATCTCTTTTGAACTTATCTAGATTTCTTATTTTGTATTCATCATTTATCTCTTTAAGCTAACTCCTTAAAAGATATCTTTTCCTTCAAATAATTGGAATTACCCAACATTCACTCCCTTAGTTCCAATTTGAACTTCAGGAGACTTGATTGCTTCCACTCCGACAAGACTTCGCATTTCTTCAAACTTGACTCTTCCCAACGGCTTAATGAGTATGTCTACTTTCTGTTCATGCTCAACTTCAATCTGTTCACTCTCCACACATTCACGGATGGAGTGATACTTCTTGAGAATGTGTTTGCTCCTCCCATAAAAAACTGGGTTCATGGTCAAGGCTATGGCTGATCGGTTGTCAATTCTTAGCGTGACCTTCTCATCTTCACTCTGTATTTCCTGTAACAACTCCTTAATCCATATAGCTTGTTTTGAGGCTTCAATGGCTGCCATGAATTCTGCTTCACATGAGGAGAGAGCAACCCGTAGGCTGCTTTTGCGACGTCCATGTGATTGGTGATGAGCCTAGACAAAACAAGTGACCTGATGTGCTTCTACCATCGTTCACATCAATATTATGACTACTATCACTATAGCCAATGACCTTCCTTGATCCAGCTCTCTTGAAAAACAGACCCATATTTGTTGTTCCTTTTATGTATCTTAACACACGCTTCAAAGCTTGACCGTGTGATTTTCTTGGACTTTGCATATTTCGACTAAGAACTCCCACAAAATATGCTAAGTCTAGTCTTGTGTGAACAAGGTACCTTAAGCATCCGATTGTTCTTCTATACTCTATGGCATCGATCTCTTCTTCATTTTCAGCTTTTGAAAGTTTTAAATTCGCCTCCATTGGTGCGTGAGTCGAATTGCAGGTCTGCATTCCAGTGTCTAGAAGTATCCCTTTAGCATATCGTTCTTGCTTAATTCTGATCCCATCTTCTCCTTGGATCACTTCTATACCGAGATAGTATGCTAGCTTCCCAAGGCCTGACATCTCGAATCTTCTTGACATATCTTCTTTAAACTCATTAATGATCTTCCGTGAGGTTCCTGTCACAAAAAGATCGTCAACATAGATAGCAATTATCAAGAGATCCCTTCCGTTTTTCTTGAGATAAACAGAGGTTTCTTTCAAGCATCTCTCGAACTTCATCTCTCTTAGAACATAGTCCAGCTTCTGGTTCCACGCTCTAGGGGCTTGGCGAAGTCCATATAGTGCTTTGTGAAGTCGGTACACATAGTTCTCTTTCCCTTTCTTCAGGTTGGCTAACATATACTTCTTTGTTTAATTCTCCATTTAAGAAGGCTGTTTTAACGTCTAGATGGTGAATCTCCCATTCTCTGGTTGCTGTGAAAGCTATTAGTAAACGAATAGTTTCAATTCTTGCAACTGGTGCGAAAGCATATTCGAAATCAATTCCTTGTTGTTGAACATAGCCCTTTGCTACTAGTCTAGCTTTATGCTTATTTACTGATCCATCAGCCATTCTCTTGAGCTTAAAAATCCATCTTAGACCGATTGTGTTCATGTCACTCGATTTCCTAACAAGCTCCCAGGTTCTGTTTTTTATGATCGAGTCTAGCTCACTTTCCATTGCTTTAACCCATGCCTCTGAACTAGCAGCTTCATAGTAATTCTCTGGCTCTCCATCTACTGTGAGTAGCAGCTTTATGCCTTCGAAATCAGCTAGTAAGGCATAATCATCAAGATACCTTGGTCTAGATATCATACGACCATATCTAGTTATTACAGGTTGAGGTCCTGCTGCAGCTTGATTCTCAACCTGATTACCTGCTGTCTCGTCCTCTTCATCATGATTTATAGGGTTTTGATCATTATTCTGCTCCTCTAGCTGTTCTTGTTCACCATTGTCTCCTACTAGATCATATTGTGGTAAGGAAAACATTCCTGGATCACCGTATTCTTCTCTTGTTGCAGGCGACCAGTCCCATGATGTTTCTTCATCGAAGACCACATCTCTGCTAACAATAACTCTGTTTTCAACCGGATCATAGAGCCTATACGCTTTGGTCCCTGGTTTGGTGCCTAGATAAATGGCTGTCCTTGATCTCTCTTCTAGCTTCTTAAAGTAAGGACCATTGATCTTCGTATATGCGACACAACCAAAAATCCTTAGATGCTCGATGTTTGGTTTTCTTCCTGTAAGACATTCATATGGTGTTTGCTTGTGTAATGCCTTTCTAGCAACTTTGTTTATTATGTAGGTAGAATGTCGAACAGCTTCTCCCCACAATGTGTTTGGAATTTTCATTCCCTTGAGCATGCTTCTTGTCATCTCCATCAAGGTTCTATTTCTTCTTTCTACAACACCATTCTGCTGTGGTGTATAGGGTGCCGTTAGATGCCTTGAGATCCCATTCTCTTCACAGAATGAGTTGAATTCAATTGAGTTAAACTCTCCTCCTCTATCGGTGCGAAAAGTTTTTATAATCGAACCTGTTTGCTTCTCAACATACTCCTTAAACTTTTTGAATCGATAGAATGCTTCACTCTTCTCCTTAAGTAGCATCGTCCACATATATCGTGAGTAGTCGTCAATCAAAACAAATGCATATCGGTAGTTTGATGGTGTTGGTGGATAAATAGGTCCACACATATCGGTAGCTTGTCCAAGACTAATTATGTTATGCTTTAAATCAGGTATGTAGTAAATCTCCTTCACAACTCTTTTCTCTCTTGTCTTACTTACAAAGATGATTGTCCCTTTTCCGACAATGTTAACACATGAGCCATCACCAAATCGAACTTTCCCGTTGGGGCTTTCATCAAGGCTTGAAAAATAGTGTTTGTTTCCAGTCATATGGTTACTTGCACCGTTGTCTAGATACCACATACTGTCATCTCCATTGTTGATATCATAGTTTTTTGGAAACACCTTATCTTCATTCAAAAACACTATCGCATGGACATAGAGAGCCTCATATGCTGTTTGTGTCTCATTCAAGTTGACTTCTTGCGGTTTAGGTCTCTCGGGACAAATTGATGAAAAATGACCTGGCTTGTCACGACGCCAGCAGATTATCTTTGATCGATCCTTTTTCTGCTTTTGATTATATTCAACAATTTCTCCTCCTGAGTTTTGTCCTTCTGACCTCCCATGTCCTCTGCCTCTGCCTCCAAGACCTCTGCCTCTTCCTCTGCCTCGGAATCCTCCGCGACCTCCACGGTAGCTTTGATCGTTGCCACCATGGTAGCTCTGTTGATTGTTACTTGTCCACATAAGTTTTCCTTGATCCTCCTTATGACCTTCTTCACCTATGCGTTCTTCATATGCTTTAATTCTCCCAAAAATGTCTTCAAATCTTGTAGTCTTTAAATTTAAGACTTGTTCGAGAGAAGCTACAATTTGAATGAATTTATTTCTTGGAAGCCCTTTTAGAAACTTCTTAACCAGCTTTGTTTCTTGTATGGCTTCTCCCAACGATGATGCTTTCGATGCTATTGACTGGATTTTCCCTACAAAGTCATCAACCGAGTCGGAATCATTCATCTGAATCTTGTCAAATTCCGACATCAAAGTTTGGAGTTTGGCCTCTTTCACGCGTTCTGCTCCATGGTAACGTGACTTAATGGCTTCCCAAATCTCCTTTGGTGTGACTAGCTCTCCGATTTGTAAGAGCAAACTCTCAGGGATGGACTGGAACAGAAGTGCCTTCGCCGTGACGTTCTTTAATCTGTCTACTGACCCAGGATCGATCGTGTCCAAAACATCATAGACCTCCAACATAAGCTTCATTCTCATTACCCAAACTGTGTAGTTGGTGGCAGGTAACATCGGACATTGTAACGATGAGGTTCCAATGTCTTTTGTTCGTGTCTGGGTGTTGGTCTCGTCTCCCATGTTTTGAAGTCGTGTTCTCCTTCTTTTAGATCACCGCTCTGATACCAAATAAAATTGAAACTGACTCAAAGGTTTTAAAGAACTTGCTCTTCTTTATTGATTTAGAAACTCTTCTCAAAACTAAACCAAATATCTTAGTCTCTTATGGGACATCTTCCCCATAGACACTTGTTTATATAGAGATTAGCTCCTCCTAATCCTATAAGGAATACAAAGCCTTATCTAAATCTCTTTTGAACTTATCTAAATTTCTTATTTTGTATTCATCATTATCTCTTTAAGCTAACTCTTTAAGAGATATCTTTTCCTTCAAGTAATTGGAATTACCCAACAAAAAACACATGCAAGAAACAACAAACTTATTTACGATTTTCTTATTTCTTATTTCTTATTTCTTATTTCTTATTTCTTATTTTGTTACAAATAAATCACTAATATGAGAGCAACTTTTCTAATTAATTGATCTGGTATATGCGCCTGATCTAATGACCTTCAGACACTTAAGTCTGAAAAGCCGCGCTCCAAAAGAAGTTGGATGAGATGGTTTTGCACTATGCAGGTACTGTTAGGATACTTTGTGTTTTTATTTATAATGCACGTTCTCTCTCAAGAATATTAGAAAAAACTACATTCTTTTTTTTTTCTATATTGGTGCTTAGTGATGTATATAAAAGACAAGCTAGCTTTACTATGTTTGATTATCAGTACCAAAATTATATGTTGGTAAGTTTAGATCTTGGGTATGTTAGATTGATGATTGGATTATTGCTATGTGATGTTTAAATATAGAATCTTGATAGATCTACTAACTGAACCCAATACTAAATTAGGAGTATTTAACCCAATATTAATACTATGTGTTTTTATGCATGTAAGCGTGTATGATGATAATACTGAGTGAATCTATCAAGATTGCGAACCTACTGAACTTAATCTTGATACTTGCTGTTTACTTGATTTGTCAAACGGCATTTTCACACCATTTACTGCTCAGCAAAGTTGATTAATTAGCACAACTAAAGTGCGGTGGTATTTGTTTTTTCGGCAAATCAAATATATCGATATCATAAAGAGTTTACAAGATACATAAGCATTTGAAAACAACTGTTTACGCAAAGATAAGAAATTATTACAATTTTGATGAAAAAGTGGAGATTAACCATCACACACTTTTTATTGGCTATTAGCTTATAGCTGAGGCTCCAAAATGCTTTTGATAAGTGATTTTAAGTGATTCATGTTTTAGATAAGCTATTTATCAGTTTCCTTGCATCATCGTTTCATCATTGTTTGCCGTAGTCGTCCACGAACCATTGATCCAGTGTTTTTATCTATATGAGTTTAACTAGTTAAAACTATCAATTTTTTTTTTTTTCCTTTTTAACGTTATAATTTTGTGAAGTACTTTGTTAGTTATACACTTAAAAGTGTCCCTTAGAGGGATGGAGTATGTAATGGACTCAGAGTGTCCGTTGAAAACTGCGCTACATATACCTACGATGTCATTGTGCTTTGATGTGGAAAGTAATGGATGTAAAAGTGTGTGTGTACACTCACATAGTCACATGCTGTCCCCGTAACAAAATTGTAAAACACGATCACTTTACTCTCTCTATATAAAATAAGATTTTCTAATTATTCAGATTTAAACTAGAAGATCTGAGTTCACGTAGGAATATTTTTTTTTTTTGAATTTCTCGCTATTTAAAGGTCTAAAATAAAGTTCCGTTTTGTAAACTACAAGATTTGACGGAGGTGATCGGTATTTGTTCTACTTACGATATCATATATGATTCATATCACATTTTGTCAACTACAAGATTTGTTGACACTTGACATCTGCTGATACCAGGTATCGTAGATCACTTTTATACCAAAAGAAAAATATATTTATCGGATCACCTAAGATATGCTTATACGATAATTTATCATGTTACATGTATGTTCTGCACGTTAATTTAATCGAGATTTGCGAACCTATAAATAAAAGTTATTTTAACATATTAGTTTTCTCTCTCACTGGGATAAAAAAGGACTATAAAACAAGAGGTCTCACTCTCTGAGTTTTACATATTGGTTTCATTTACAAGTTTTTTATTATTCCCTGATTTCAGCATATTTGCATGGCGTCATCCATGTTTAGATCTCCTTGCAAGATTCCGGGGATGAAAGGGTTTGAGAAGAAGAGCTACGTTAGACGTAAAGAAACGTCGTGTAACATCAGAACTAATCCTTTTCGAAGCACAGAAGTTGCTTGTCAATTGCAAAAGATCGACTCCACTTTGATTTGGCCGGTACATGCTCCCGAGGCGCCTCCAGTTCCGAGTAAACCACCCGCACCTGTGATTGATCAGCCGCTTGTAAGTAAACTCACTCTTAGAAAACATCTTTTTTTTTTTTGGGTTGAAACTTCATTTTCTATATCCAATCTAATGTGAATTAAGTGTCTCAGCTGCTAAGCCGACGTGCACGTCGTAACCGCAAGTGCCCTACCCAGAGAGCTGCGTTTCAAGAGAGTAATATCTCTCCTGCCAATTTCATTTACCCTATCTTTATTCACGAAGGTACGTTAGTTGGAGGTTTGACATAGGATTAACCCCGTTATATATGAAAAATGACAAATATATAGGTTCTTTTGTTTTTTTTTGTTTTATTTTGCATTCATCCAGCAGTGTGTTTCTTTTCTTTTCTTACATGACTGACACATGGGACCGTTAACGTTGTAGGTGAGGTAGAAATTCCGATAAGAACGATGCCTGGACGTTACATGCTTGGGAGACATGGCCTCATTGAAGAGGTGAGTGTTGTTGTATCTTTATGAAAACTTAGGGATGAGAAATTGTTGTCTTTTCTTCTTGTTGTACTTGTAAGTAATTAATCTTGTTTAATTTACGGTTTTGTTCCAACAAGGACCTAAAATGAAAACTTATAGTTATATAGTATTGATTTAAAAAAAGCCTCCACTGTAAAAGAATGAACTATTTTTCCTGGCTAAATCACTTTTGTATGTTTTGAGCGGAGAACAGGTAGCAAGCGCCCGAGAACTTGGTGTGAATAGTATAATGTTGTATCCTAAAGTTCCTGAGGCGTTAAAGGTTTTCATCACTCAAAAGTATTATGAACTCAAATATAATGAAGTTTCCATAGATCAATGATGATCTTTTTTGTTTAGTCTCCAACAGGGGAAGAGGCGTTCAACGACAACGGTCTAGTTCCTAGAACAGTTCGTCTTCTCAAGGACAGATTCCCTGATCTCGTAAGAATCAATATATGTCCTCTTCGCTCACTAGCTCGAAGTGGTCTCAAATATGATAACGACACTTTCTTTATAATTTCACAAGGTTATCTACACTGATGTCAATTTTGATGAGTACTCATCAAGTGGGCATGGCGGGATCGTACGTGAAGATGGTAAGAAATGTAATTTGTATATCTTTGTAAAGAAAACAAGTCACACTATCAATTTTTAAACTAACCATGTATGTTCTATAGGCGTGATACTGAATGATGAAACAATTCACCAATTGCGGAAGCAAGCAGTTTCTCAGGTATATATAAACCCTTTTTCAATCAAAGACACAAAATGTTTAAAATTCTAATAAGAACGGATGCACACAGGCACGAGCTGGAGCAGATGTTGTTTGTACGAGTGAGATGTTGGATGGTCGGGTAGGCGCGGTTCGTGCAGCTCTAGATGCTGAGGGCTTTCAGCATGTTTCCATCATGTCTTACTCTGTCAAGTAAACTACTTACTATCTCATCATTTTGCTTTATTTTCTATTATGTCCAACCTGATAATTGTAACCACTCCACCAACAGGTATACAAGTTCATTATATGGCCGTTTTCGCAAAGTGGAATTAGACAAGAAAACGTAAGACAACCTCAGTGGTCTTGATTGTTTTTTCTTTACATTTGTGCTTACTTTCGCATTTACGTATTATGATTGTTTTTTTTTTTTTGCATGAAACCAACATATTTACAGTATGTGTAATTATTAATTATGTGTACATATGCATTTATAAGGTTTCTTAGCTTACACCATCTAATTAACTTGGTGTTGTTAAATGGTTGGTAAATAAAAAGTTATCAGATAAACCCCGCAAATTCAAGAGAGGCATTGCTCGAAGCCCGAGAAGACGAAGCTGAAGGAGCTGATATCCTTATGGTGAAGCCAGCACTCTCATCTCTTGATATCATACGTTTATTGAAGGACCAGACTCTGTTGCCCATTGGAGCTTGCCAAGTTTCTGGTGAGTACTCCATGATCAAAGCTGCTGGACATCTCAAGATGATCGATGAGGAAAAAGTTATGATGGAGTCATTGATTTGCATGCGCAGAGCTGGTGCAGATCTCATTCTTACATACTTTGCTCTTCAAGCTGCTACAATATTATGCGGCGAGAATAGAAAATTTGTATTCAAATAGTCATTGGTTTTTATTTTTCTTGTGTTTTGGGTTCATTTCATGTTTAAAATTCATAAAACTTTATTTCAAATAAATTCATAACATTTATATTTTTGTATGAATGTGCAAAATTTATCCAACAAAAAGAAGGTTTTATTTACATCATGTGCAACTTAATTTGAGAAAAAAAAAAGAAAATCCAAAAAACAAAGATAATATAGAATAAATTAAGTTACACCCGAAAACAAAAAAAAAATGATCCGGAGTGGGTTATATGAGACACATATTGTGTAACTTCACTACCCCAGACTCCAGTCCACATGCACTCATTCAATCTCATGTAGTTAACTGATTATGAGATGCTAGCCAGGCAAGAAATGAGAATTTCGGAGTAACAAGTGTTAATGTCCCAAACTTGTCGAACTTGGTGCCATGTCTCTTAAGTCGATAATTTTTTTTTGAATTTACCTTCCTTACAGCCATAACATTTATAATTTGAACCAAAACTAACCTTTATATTTGCTCTCGTGATGAAAATGATAACAAGGAAAAAAATTTAACTTACATACGATAATGTTTTACACATACAAGTAAATTTCGAAATTGGTTCGTGCGAAAATCTAGATTTCTTTCACAATTCTATTTTGTCCATTCAACTATATTTCTCTTTTGTTTGATTCCACAAGGACCCATATACATCCCAATGCCAACCATTTAAAATAATAAAATCAATTCCTCGTCTTTAGTCTTTGCGTAAAGCTGGCAACATTTGTATCCTAGTGAAATTCTGTTTTTTTTCTTGTATTTTTATATTTTATATTCTTTTGTAAATTTATTTTCTTCTCAAAAAAATTAATTTCAACCCTTAAACGAATCTTCACTTGACGCTACTTACTATGGATTGTCTCACTTGCAAGCTAAGTGTTAAAATATGGAAATTGAATTGCAAAGATCAATATTAGATTAACCCTTAAAGCTACTAAAAGTGATAGTGTATTATAGTTAACTAATCCTTACAAAGTACCCAAAAATTTTGGAAATCTTCCTCGTCTGTATGTTTTCGAATTCCGTGATTTTCTTCTTGAACTTTGGGTATTGTCAACCTTGCAGTTAACTTTAGTTGACGTTACTGTTCTTTGTTTCACTTGCAAGCAAAGAATCAAATATGAATCCTCTGTTGTGAATAGATATTAAACAATCACAGTGAGTTTTAAGTTACAAATTCCGTAGCAAAATATTCTTTAAATTCCCATGATAATAAAATCAAGGTGAAATTATAGTATAAAGATTACAATATTTTGTACAGTTATCTCTTACTCTAACAGCTCCTGCTAAAAAATTACCATACAGCTATATAGATCATATGCGGTTTACACAATTAAAAGACAAAAATAAAACTACTCTTCACAAACATTTCCAAGCAAAGAGAGATTAATAACACCTAAAATATAACCACCCTAAAAAAAAAATGCCCGGGAGATTTTTTTTGTTCTTATAAATGTTTAGCATTTAAGTATCTCTCAGCCACAGCGGCATGAACCGCAGCTCCAACAGGTAAACTATCTTCATCGATCATGAAATGTGGTGAATGGCCAATGTGGACTGATCCAAGTTCTTCATTTCTTATGCCAATAAAGTAGAATGCGGCCGGGATTATCTCCGAGTAGAAGGCGAAATCTTCAGCTCCCATCATCTGTGGAGCCAGCGTAAAGTGACTGTCTCCGAGCAAATCGACGGTGACTTTCTTTAAGTGATTATATGTTGCGTCGTTGTTTGTGGTTGGTGGGTAGATGGCATTCTGCTTCTCAAAGAAGTTCACTGTTGCTGTACAACCGAAAACCCCGACTTGATCCACGAGTACCTGCCGTTACAAATTAAATGAAGCATATTTTTAGTTTGGCTATGCTATACCGGTAGAGCTAAAGGCTAGTAATACATATGTAACATATCTATTTTGGTCCAATGTGTGTCATGTGGAATAGTTACGACCTATACCAAGCATCATAACCCAACCAGACATATTTGTTATGTGCCAATATGGATATTTGGACCATTTGGTACCGAATTAAAGATATAGGAGTAGAAAATGTTGTTTACAATTTTTTCTGTTTTAATTTCATAAGCCTTCTTGAAAGTAAACACTATTTATAATTCAGTTTAGTTTGTAATTATCCAAAATAATAGATTTAAAAGTATAATTATTAAAAAATTAAACTAAGATATGTTTAGAATATATTTTTTGTTACATTTATTTGTGTATATAACTAAGAACGTCCCAATTATAATCAACTTTAGCTTATTCAGTATTGCTGTTGTTTTTGTTTCTTACAGTTCTTTAAAGAAAAAACAAGAAAACCAATTGAGTAAACACATTTTCAATCGATTGAATTCAATTCTGTTTGGGTTGGTCAAATTGGTTTTATATGCCACTTTGAATCTTACTTATTGGTCTAAATTTTGTTGGGCCCTGTTTCTGGACTTTTTGAATTATTAGGTCTACGTAGTACTAACATATATATAGCAAGATACCGAAAGCTTAGTCCAAGTGGGTTATTATGGTACGCACCTCTTGAATACGCTTCATAAGGTAGTAGAAGCTTGAGTTAGAAAAAGCTCTGTAAGTACCACCGAGGACCACCGTGTCTGGCAGCACATCGAGACTATGACCGCCATCAAATGAAGTTACCGACACAACCTACATTTCAAGAAAATGCGAATCAGAAATCAGCTTTTAATTTATGAATATCTTGTTTTTTTTTTTTTTTGATTTTAAGAAAGCACCTGAGAGTCAAGAGGACTAGCTTCACGAGATACAATGCCTTGAAGGCTAATGACGGCGGAAGAAGCTGCAAGAATAAGATTAGCGGCGCCACCACTATCTTCCGCAGTGATAACCGCCCGGAAAATTCCACATCCAGCGAGCAAAGGACCACTTCTAGATCCAATCACACCCGTTGGATGGATGTGAGACACATGGACCGCGAAGATAGCCT
>NC_025701.1:24736038-24746285 GCF_000633955.1 Camelina sativa
TGGATTTTAAGAAAGAACCTGAGAGTCAAGAGGACTAGCTTCACGAGATACAATCCCTTGAAGGCTAATGACGGCGGAAGAAGCTGCAAGAATAAGATTAGCGGCGCCACCACTATCTTCCGCAGTGATAACCGCCCGGAAAATTCCACATCCAGCGAGCAAAGGACCACTTCTAGATCCAATCACACCCGTTGGATGGATGTGAGACACATGGACCGCGAAGATAGCCTCTACGTCCTCCAAGGCTCCGTCTTCTATCATATTCTTTGCACCATTTCCAGCTTCTTCGGCCGGCTGGAATAACAAAACAACTGTTCCCTGTAAAAAGTACACAAATGTATTAATGTACGTTCTTACCGGAAACGGGAAAGGGACTAATCTATCTGGCTTTGATCTATGGTCCAATGAAACTATGGACCTAATGACTACAACTCCTCTTGCCCATATAAAATATTTTAAGATATGGATGTTATCCCTTATCTTTAAATGCATATCATTAGTTCACATCACTTGTCACTATAGCACAGCAAACAGTGACAAGAAATAAAGTTTAGAAATCATCAACAGTATTCGAAAAGACACATTCACTGTATAGGCAATCAAATAATGTAAGAATAAAAAAAAAGGCAAAGAGTTTAATGAAGTACCTTGAGAAGATGTTCACGAGACTTAAGAATATGGGCAGCACCAAGAAGCATAGTCACATGTGCGTCATGACCACATGCATGCATTTTGCCTGCAACTTTGCTTTTGTGTTCCCATTCCACTGCTTCCTATTTTGCATGACCACAACCCAATATTATGACAATATATAAAAATAAAATCCTATGAAATCTCTATACGTTAGCTATAACCATATCACCTCAACCACACAATCTATCATTATCATCATATCTGGTACATCATCATGTGTGACACAGCCTCTGTGTCAGCGAGTAACTACTACCGATATAAGTACAATAATATTTCCTAAAATGGAATATTTCACATGGTCACATGGACCAACTAATATAATGCACTAGTTTAAACGTACTGTAATGCCAAGATAATTGATAACACAAAAAATAGTACACTGATCAACTCACACAATTTGCATAATTTCTGAATTCTTTTGACTTTCCTTTCGAAAAATATTTTTTAAATCTGAAGTCTTAACAAAGGTTAAACATATCCAAAAGTCTTACTGTTTCATAAAACATAAATAGGGCACGTGAAAATCATGTAGCGTTTTGCTACAAATTTTAATGTTCACATGGACCTTAGTCCCACATTTTATACTGTACAATTTTGGCGGCCCAAATAATATGAGCCACACATGTCTATAATAGTTTGTTTGTATCAATTAAGCTATGTATATACGTAGATAACTATGTACTCATATCTAAATACATCCTAACAAGAAAAAAGTAATTACTTCAAATTAAGAAACACTTTTTTTTTTTGTTCCGGTTTAGTTTACCTGAATTGGTAGTGCGTCCATATCAGCCCGAACCGCCACAAAAGGCGGTCCACCGGATCCGATCCAAGCCCGAATACCCGTTTTAGCTAACGGGTATCTATACATGATACCCATACGATCCAGCTCGGACCTCACGAGCCTACTTGTCTCGACCTCCTCAAAGGCAAGCTCCGGGTTCTCATGGATCGTCCTCCTAACGCGTTTGAGCCACGCCACGTTATCAGGCTCATAGGTCAGCCTAAGAATCTCATCTGAACAGGCTTTGCTCCAAACCAAGCACTCATCTGACCCGACCGGAGCCGGTTGACCCGATGATTGGTTCTTGGTCGGTGTCGGCCGTAGCAACATACCAAAAGGGTTGTTGTGGTTATTGGGATATTTCACTTCAAGAAAGGGTAAGTTGGTCGCTATGGTAAGGGAGACAAAGATTATGGTTAAAGAGACAGAGAGGAGATTAAGTTTCCGGAGGTTGTCCATAACTTTCTGAGATTCTTGTTCTTGTTTGAGACAGAGAGAGAGAGAGATAAAGTTTTGTTTCGGTTTTAAAAGGAACTTGAGTGAAGAGAGAGAGAAGAGAGAAAGAATTGGGCATGTGGGCATAAAAGGGGTAAAGAGAGAGATATAGAGAGAGAGAGTGAATTAGTCACGTGGGTTAATTGAGCGTCGAATCGTAACGGCTGGAGTGGACAACACCACTTTCCACGGAGACTTGTTCACTCTTGACACGTCTCTTTAGATTTCATTTCATCCATTCTTTTTTTTTTTCCACGGCCGGTGATTTTGTTTTTTTCGACGTCTCTTTTTTTTCTCTGCCGGTGAAAAGTTTTTTTAAAAAACGTTTTGTATAGAAGTGAATAAAAGACAGAAGTAACTCAAATCCAACTGAAATTTTACTATATACTGAAAGATAATAAAAAATTAGCATCTCCAACAATAGCTTTTATTTTAAAGGAAATATACCTTTAAAAAAAAAGGTTTGAGGGTTACTTACTCCAATGACACATCTACAAATTTATTTATTTTTTTGGTCAAAAAAAAAGTTTTATTTCTATTTTTTTTATATTTACATTACAATTAACAATATTAGCAATAATTAGTTATAATAATTAAAACTTTCATATTTTATTATATAAAGTTTAGTTTTGAAAGTTAGTCATTAACAGGATTTTGACACGTGTCAAGTTATTAATCTGAGATTTTGACACGTATAAAAGTTAATATTTAATTAGATAAATTTGAGATAATGACAAAAAAATAAAAAATATTTAAACAATATTAATAATGTAAAAAATAATTATTAAAAAATTACAAAAATTAAACAGTTTCTTAAAAACTAATTATAAGGAGATTATATATTTTATAAAATTCAAAATTATAACATTATTACTTATTTTTAATTTTAAGTTATTAATTCAAAAAAATAGAAAAAGAATTAAGACAAATGTACAGTTAATTATTAATTCTAAAAAATGTAAATACTCACTTCTACATAAACATAAATTGTCTCACATTTTTCATCTAAAATAGTTTATTCAAAAACAATGCTTTAAACTTTGTTCTATTGGTAAAAAAAATTTAATGGGAAGATAAATTTTCTTTATTTTTTAACAAAACTTTCTCCTACTTTCTCATTTTTTCAGTTTGGAATATGTTTTTTTTTTTTTTTTGATCAAAGGGGTGTTCTCATTTCATTAGGTAGAACCAAACATACAGAACATAAATTGTTTGGGATACAATAGACATAAAACAGTAAAAGTACAGAGATAGATAAATGCAGTCGATATGAAGAGCTTGAGAGCTATGAGCCATATGCTAAGAAGCAATATGGAACTTGTAAGATCAAGACAAACCGATGCAGACTCCATAAGCAGGTCAAAGGAGTATAAAGCCATTGTCTTGATTCTTCGAAGACTTGGCGGAGATGAGAATGACAAAGCTACGTTGCCAAAGGTTCGAGCATGGGTGTTGAGGCTCTGATGACCGGTTACTACAAAGGTAGTTGATGGTCCAAGGTTGGTAAAGTAGGCCTTTAGAGGGTTGTGGTAACCAACACTTCTTTGAGTGAGGGTCATAATGCCACTGACCTTTAAGGTTAAATGCAGGGACTTCAAAAAGTAGCAACTATGCGGTTTAAGGATCGTTAAGGTTTGGTGAGGTATGGACAAGGCAATGGTGGAGCACCGGTAATCACCACTCCATAGAGATGGGATCATAATGCCAGACTGCACCAAATTGCCTCCATAAATGGGATCGCCCCTAGGGTATCCAACGAATAGGTTTTCAAAAGATTCATATGCCATTCTAGCAACAATGTTGGTTTAAGGTTCAAAAGCATTCTTCGGACTAAATAGACCATTAAACTAAACACAAATTGCTTAGGGTGGGAAGGAGTAGAGTTCAGATCAAAACCGGATACACACTGGTCTCGACACAAGAGAGTATCAACCAAACTAGAAGGAACCAGTAATCTGTTCTCGAGAATTACTCGACTTGACCAAATATACAACAACGGTGCTAACAGGTTTGAGCTTGATGTATCATTATCTAAATCGGGTCGGATTAGGTACCAGTTCGGGATTATGACACAGTTTAATCAAGGTAAACTATCTACCAGGTAGCTAAGATATGAGTGGAGAGCAGACCTGGGCCAGGGAGGTGTCGTCAGGGAAATAGAGACCGCCGGGTTTGTTGAAATCTCCATCAAGATCTTCCATGGCTCCGGCATCAAAACAGAGCTCCCGTCCATCTGCAACCAAATAGAACACTTGGAGAGTGAATGTAGATCCAAGGAGCGGAGAGATGTTGCAGTTGATTGCGAGATGTGCCAGATCGAGGAGTAGAAATCACGGTTACTGGAGCGTTCTAGGGTTTGTGGAGGCGGTTGCAAGATCAGGGGATCAAGGTCGCCGAGAGGGATGGACAGAGGTGGAGGGAAGAGGGGAACGAGCTGAAGCTTACGCACTGCCGGGGTCGAGATCTGAAATCTCAAAGGGCTTCCGGTGAAGAGAACAAGAACCATGAGAGATATGAGCGGAGAGAGGGGAGGACCAAGGTTACAGATCCAAGGCCCAGCGACACCGATCGGTCTTGACGCTGCCGAGGGAAGCGTCCTCGGTGGTTGTGCCAGAGAGAAATATCGGCTAGGGCGAGGGTTCCATTCAGTTTAACACTCAGTTTGGAATAGGTAAGAGATTAATATGTTGACCCAAACAAAAATGTAAGATTAATATATGCCTCTTCTTTTTCTAATATTGTATTTTTAATTTTATTTTAGTGTTTTTAGATTATTTTATTTAATTTATATTTTCATCTCTGATTTGAGATTCATAAATTATCGTGCTTATAATTTTCATTTATTTCTTTAATTATGTCAAATTAATTTTCTTCTAATTTTTCAACCTTGATTGGTTTGGTCATAGACCCTTTTTTATGCAAACATAATTGTTACCATTCATTCAATCCCAAAGGAAGATAAAGAGTAGAACCCCATCTTTGTAACCGATTGATGTTGTCGATAGCAGGAAGGAGGTTCTGATGTCCTCTTGATCTGGTGTGCATGCAATGTTGCAATCAACAGGTTCCTGAGATGCAAAAGAAACAAGCAGACAACCAAAACAAGTCGATACTCAGAATGATAAGTGTAATAAAACTTAATCTTGCAAAACTAGAAATCTCAAATGTAGCAAAATGAATCTCAAATGGCAACGGCGCCAAATTGATACTAGGATTTTTGTGTCTCTATCCTAGCAGGTTCAATTAACCTTATGTAGTTGTAGTACTTAAGCTGTCAATCCAAATGGGATGTTGCTAACAATTGAGATGCAATCAAGCTATCACAAGTCAAGCCAATTCAAAGAGTGTTTTTATCTAACAATCCTAGAATGATCAAAATGCAAAACGGAAATGAGTCACAGAACTAGAAACGAGAATGCATGACAAGAAGCGAAAATGAATAAAAACATAAACGAGTCTAAGCATGAACTAAAAAGCAAGAAACGAAACAGTCCCAGGAATGTAATAAAAATCAGGAAGAAAGAAGTCCTAAGGATNTCTCTGGCACTAGTTGGTCAGACATTTCATCAAACACCTTTTGGGTGTGGAAATGTCTCGAGCCTAGTTCCAATTGATTAGAGAGAAACTAGCAATTCTAACTCTAGTCCAGAAGGGAATCATACAAATCAAGCTTAAACACCCTACATCCAAAGATCCTCCACCTAATCTATCCCATCCTCAAGAACTACCACACTACTCAGATCCGAAAATCATAGTCAAGGATGCAAACACAAAAATCATTGAATCAGGCATAATAAGATAGATAAAAATAAGATGAACAACTTTGTAGAAGGAATCAAATGCAAAATCTAAATAAATCTCAAAAATATCGGAATACAAGTCGCATAACGTATTGGTGGGTAGGTTCAGAAATCTTCTGGGAGCAAAAACGAGATAAAAGATAAGATTTTTCAGCAAAGACTTAACAAAATGTATATATAGTAGTCCAACATGAAAAGCCCTAAAACTTAAAATGACAAGGTAAAGCGTCGGTTCGGTAATCTCCTGAAGTATGTGAAACCAAACGTCTTTCTTTCCGACATGTGCGATCGAGTCCGTGTGCGTCGAATGGAATGCAATGTCATCATGGCTTGGACGGACGGCTGAGGAGCATGGCTCGGACGGACGCTGGGGAGCATGGCTCGGATGGACGCTGGGGAGCATGGCTCGGACGGATGCTGGGGAGCATTGCTCGGACGGATGCTGGGGAGCATGGCTCGATCATACAAGCTGGAGTGCGTGGCTGAGAAGCATGGCTCGATCAAACAAGCTGGAGTGCGTGGCGGGAAAGCATGGCTAGATCAAACAAGCTGGAGTGCGTGGCGGGGGAGCATGGCTCGATCAAACAAGCTGGAGTGCGTGGCTGAGGAGCATGGCTCGATCAAACAAGCTTGAATGCGCGGCTGAGGAGCATGGCTCGAGCATGGTGTATACGCATCCACTAAAACGATGATAACACTTGAAACACACCTCTGATTGGCTTGAAATAAACGGCTTTGTAAAGATTACTCAATTCCCTACAACTTTGATGAAGACGTCGAAAGCTAAATCCAACTCGAGAATGGCTCGAACAAATGGCTCGGTTGACACTTCACAGGGATGGCTTGGTTGACGCTTCCCGGAGATGGCTCGGTTGACGCTTCATGGAAGTGTTGTGAGATTGGCTCGAGAGACGGTTCCGAGAGTGTTGTGCAGTGGATGGGTCGAGCGATGCACTTCCAACGTCTCCTAAATACCTGAAATACTCCGAAATGCACAATGTATGCAAGGATGATGCAAGAACTACCTAAACATGCAAAGTGTATAAAAAAGACTAGAAAATGATGCAAACCAATGAGTTATCCTAGCTAAATGCATGATAAATATATGCTAAGGAGAGGCAAAATATAGACATATCAACTCCCCCAAACTTACTCTTTGTTTGCCCTCAAGCAAACAATCAAGAACAGAGTATGGAAGAGATGTGTGAAGATGGGGTCTCAGAACCTAAAACATGCTAAATAAAATAGTTAGAATCAAGGTCCTTGTTTTTAGTTCTATGATGCATGGTGAAGGAACTCTATATTTTTTTTACACATGCAATCCTATCAATCATTCCCTTTAACATTCATTAACAGAGAACCGTGAATCAAGCTAAGCAATGTCGTTGAACTCATTTGGCTAGGGTGAAGGGTTGGAGACTTAGATGGTCTCCTTCTCGAGTGGTTTCATCAATACATGACAAGGTTCTCTCACAAAAATGAGTTGAGCTTAAGAGAAGGCTAAAGGTTGAAACCAACTGATACATACAAGAGCAGCGTCCTGTCTACCCAAAGAACATTCCAAACCGAAGTTGGTCCTATCTCTACCCTTCATCAGAAACATCATCTCAAACCCATTCTTTCACTCTTTATACTTGGTCTTAGGGGAAGTTCACTTATTATCATTCTAGCAGATTGGGAAATCTTTATTATCACTATGGTTCTTTTTCTTTTCTTCTAAGGACTCTAGACATCATAAGCATTTTTACTTTCTTTCCTTTGTCTAATCTTTTCGTTTTATGCCCAGAACCAATAACTCATTGTTTTGCTCAACCCAAATCCTTTACTAGACTTGTAAACCTTGAAAACACATCCCCCTCCTAAAGACTTTCTCCCCTTTACTTTCTGTTTACACTTCACTTTTCTGCACAAATCCATACCCAATACCCAAAATCGAGTTCTCACCTAGTCCTACTAGTCCGGATAACGCGAACTAGAACTATACAGGATCCTACTCTTGTCGGTTAGAACCTAACACTTTCTAACAAGCTCAACTCGGAAAAAGGCCTGACACTCAAGAATACAATCGGCTTGAAAGAACGGTTGGTTAAGGGTGCGGGGAGCTGTTCCAAAGATGGGAATCAGCTACTTGGATTGACAAGGGTGGTAAAAATGTGAAAGACAATCCAAGTATGTATATGGTATCCATGAGTTCAACTTCAATGCATAACATGATAATTGCAAGTAAGGATTAGGTTCAGGTAGATAGGGAATGATATCAATTCAAAACATGCTTCAATCTTAAATTTTCAAGTTCAATCAACAAGCATCAAAGAACTAAGAACAAGGGCCTTGATCCTATCCTATTGAATCCAGCATGCTAACAAGGTTACAATCATCATCAACCCCTATGTTAAATGCAACAACCCTATATGAATAAACCTAGACTCAATCCTAATATGCAAGTGCAAACTACATGAACACTATGTTTTTGTAGAAATTTTTGGTTTTTTTTTTCAAATTTTTTTTTTGGTTTTTCTAAGCAAATAGATGGATGCAAACTCAAACATGATATGATGCAAAAATTTGAAATAAGAATCACAAAACACAACGTCAAATACATCATCTCAAACCCTCCCCCAAACTTAAATTACACAGTCTCCTGTGTAAGAAAAATTTGCAGGAGGATTGAAGAATCACAACACAAACAACGGATGAATGAAATGGTATATACAAAGAGAAGGTATGAGCACCTCAATAGTAAAAGAAGGAGTCGGAGCTCGCCCAGGGAGGAGCGTTATATTGACTTTATCCTTCACCTTGTTTGGGATCCGCAGGAGTGACCTCAGCTGGTTGGTCGACTTGCTGCTCAACCGCTTGCATGTTCTGATACATGTTCGGCTGCTCGTCACACTGCATGTCATCGACTATGGATTTGCCATGGTCCGAGACCAACACAACAACCTCGGTAGGATGATAATCACCCTGATGTTCAACTTGCTTCTCAATCTCAACCTCATGCTCATCTCGAGCTGCAGAACGACGTGCTGATCTATGACTAGAAGAGGCTCTGGAACCTCGCAAACCGCGTCTCCTTCTCTCCCTGGACTCATGTGACGAGTGGCGTGAAGGAGCGGACGAAGGCGGATGCTCCCGTGACACATATGAAGATTGACGTGCTGGGGAAGGAACCGGAGAGAGTGTTCTCAGACGAGTTGGCTCGATGGAGACTTTGTGTGTGGCTCGAGAGAGGGGCTCGATCGGGTGTTGGCTTGAGTGGCTCGAGCGTAGTAGTTGGAGCGTGTGCGGAGTGAGATTGGCTTGAGCATGACAGCGGAGGCGTGGCTCAAACGAGTGCAGAGTGATGAACCTCTCCGGATGGGTCGAGTCTGATTCCATGCCGTCGGTTGAACCTTGCTCGAGTTAACGATGGTTTAGAACGCACGGTGGTGGTTGAACTCTGCAACACCTCTTCTTCATTATCCCAAACCTCTTCCTTAATTTCCTTGGAGGAGAACTTCTCATTGTACCTTGGAGCTTCTTGATTTGCCCACTCATCTCCTTCACCATAGCTGTTAACTCTCTCACTGAATCCCTTAGAATCTGAGTATTTTGGAGTTCATACAAACTGTCAAGCGCGGGAGGACTTGACTCTTGCGGTTGGTGAGGTTTAGGAAGCAGGTCTTGACTCTTAGGGAGGGTAACGACTGCACTCGAGTTGGAGAATGGTCGAGTGACACTTCGAGTTTTCTCTTTGGTTACCAAAACCTCAGTTTCTGCCTCATTCACACTCTCAAAGATGTCAAACCCAGCTTTATGATCTTTCTCTTCAATCACGAAGGTCTGCCCATCAATAGTTAATTTCTTCTTAGAATCCTTGATGTCAAACTTCATCTTGAAGTTTTTACCCAGATTGAGATCAATAATCCTTTTCTTGACATCAATGACTGCTCCAGCTGTAGCTAAGAAAGGTCTTCCCAGGATTAGTGGATCTTTAGGCTCTTCATCCATTCCTAGCACCACAAAATAAGTAGGAATCTCAACTTGTCCAATTTTGATGGGCAAGTTCTCTAGTAGACCATGAGGCAATCTAGTAGTCCTATCAGCCAATATTAAGCGGAGGTTGCATGACTTGTATTCTTTGAATCCTAGCCTCTGAGCTACAGAGAGTGGCATGAGGCTTACTGAAGCACCAAGGTCACGTAGGCACTTTTTGAAGGGCAATGGACCTAGAGAACAAGGCAAGGTGAAAGAAGCAGGATCCTCTAGCTTCTTTGGGATAATCATCTTCTGAATAACAGCCTTGCATTTATGAATAACCCCACCTATGACATGTACTACCCTCTCATCTTCCAAAACCTTAGTTTGAGCTCCTTTAGCTATCTCCTCCTTCTCTTTGGTCCTTTCTGTTACCAAATCAGTTAAAAACTTTTGATATTGAGGCACAAGTGCAAATGCATCAAGCAAAGGCATCCTAAGTTCAATCTCCTTGACTT
>NC_025701.1:24747074-24748169 GCF_000633955.1 Camelina sativa
TGCAAATGCATCAAGCAAAGGCATCCTAAGTTCAATCTCCTTGACTTAGTTTTCGAACAGAGCTTTATACTTCTCAGTAAGCTGCTTCTTAAACCTCACTGGAAATGGTAGAGGTGGCTTGTATGGTGGAGGAATGAATCTCTTAAGTTAATCTTTGGGAGTAGTGGGTTCTTTAGTAGCTTCCGGATCAGATTGCTTGGCTGACTTAATTGGATCCTTGAACACCTCGACAGGATCCTTTATCTGAACTTCATATTGAAGAAATTCCTCCCCATCTAAACTCTCAGTGTCCTCAGTGAGCCGTACATCTATAGCTTGGGTGGTGATGACATGCATAGTAGCATAGTCCTTGGGGTTTTGAACTGCTTTTCCAGGTAGTTGGCCAGTTGTTGGGGTAGAAGTAGAAACAGTCTTGCCTTCCATATATTTCATCTTGGAGTTAAGAGCTTCAAATTTGACATTCAAATCATTGTAAGAACATTCCATCCGCTGACTGAGTTCAGCAAACTTCTTAGCAGTATCCAGAGAACCACTAGCTTGACCTTGAAGAAGTTGTTGTAGCATGTGCTTCATTTCTTGATCTGGAGCTTGATGAGGTTGAACTTGTTGAGGTGAAAATCCTGGTGGTGGTCCGGAAGGAGCGTTATAACCNACGTCTTTGTTCAGGAAGTTACCATTAGAAGCAGTGTCAAGCAGCATGCAAATTTTTGGAAGTACACCATGGTATAGAGTGCTTAGCAGTGACTCGTTGCTGAAACCATGGTGTGGACACTGGCTGTGGTAACCCTTGAAACGCTCCCATGCTTCACAGAATGATTTTGAGCTCTTCTGAGTAAAGCTAGAAATCTCATTCCTGAGACGTGCTGTTCTGGAGTTGGAGAAGAACTTGGCCAAGAATGCTTTCTTGCAACCATCCCAAGTGGTGATTGATCCCTTGGGAAAGTTTTTCTCCCATTGATGAGCTTTGTCTCCCAGGGAGAATGGGAAGAGGCGCAACTTGTAACCATCCTCACTCAATCTTGGTGAGACTGCACAGACGGTCGAACTCGTCCAAATGGTCTAGTGGATCCTCCATAGGCAACCCATGAAACTTGT
>NC_025701.1:24751953-24761654 GCF_000633955.1 Camelina sativa
TCCTCTAGCTTCTTTGGGATAATCATCTTCTGAATAACAGCCTTGCATTTATGAATAACCCCACCTATGACATGTACTACCCTCTCATCTTCCAAAACCTTAGTTTGAGCTCCTTTAGCTATCTCCTCCTTCTCTTTGGTCCTTTCTGTTACCAAATCAGTTAAAAACTTTTGATATTGAGGCACAAGTGCAAATGCATCAAGCAAAGGCATCCTAAGTTCAATCTCCTTGACTTAGTTTTCGAACAGAGCTTTATACTTCTCAGTAAGCTGCTTCTTAAACCTCACTGGAAATGGTAGAGGTGGCTTGTATGGTGGAGGAATGAATCTCTTAAGTTAATCTTTGGGAGTAGTGGGTTCTTTAGTAGCTTCCGGATCAGATTGCTTGGCTGACTTAATTGGATCCTTGAACACCTCGACAGGATCCTTTATCTGAACTTCATATTGAAGAAATTCCTCCCCATCTAAACTCTCAGTGTCCTCAGTGAGCCGTACATCTATAGCTTGGGTGGTGATGACATGCATAGTAGCATAGTCCTTGGGGTTTTGAACTGCTTTTCCAGGTAGTTGGCCAGTTGTTGGGGTAGAAGTAGAAACAGTCTTGCCTTCCATATATTTCATCTTGGAGTTAAGAGCTTCAAATTTGACATTCAAATCATTGTAAGAACATTCCATCCGCTGACTGAGTTCAGCAAACTTCTTAGCAGTATCCAGAGAACCACTAGCTTGACCTTGAAGAAGTTGTTGTAGCATGTGCTTCATTTCTTGATCTGGAGCTTGATGAGGTTGAACTTGTTGAGGTGAAAATCCTGGTGGTGGTCCGGAAGGAGCGTTATAACCTTGCTGGAACTGTTGCTTAGGCATGAATCCTTGATTGTAAGGAACAAAAGGTTTTTGCGGACCTTGTTGTTGCTGCTGAGGAGGGTACACCTGATCTTGTGGATTTGCAACATTGGTGCTCCGGTAAGACAAATTGGGGTTCGTCTTGTAGGGGTTATAACCCTTGTTGTATCCACCTTGATTCTGGACATAGTTGATTGCTTCAGACTGCTCACCTTTCCCATCCTGACCTTAAAAAGGGTCATCCTCAGATACAAAATGGACAGTCTGCTGCTGACTTAGCAAGAGGCGGTCAAGCTTGTCATTGACATTCTTAAGGTCCCTCTTGTACTTCTCCTCAGACCCAGCGTCACCTCTAACCGTGCGGTCGTAGTCTTCATTGTAGTTACCGTCAGACTGGGCGAGATTCTCAACCAGTTGCCATCCTTCATCAACGTCTTTGTTCAGGAAGTTACCATTAGAAGCAGTGTCAAGCAGCATGCAAATTTTTGGAAGTACACCATGGTATAGAGTGCTTAGCAGTGACTCGTTGCTGAAACCATGGTGTGGACACTGGCTGTGGTAACCCTTGAAACGCTCCCATGCTTCACAGAATGATTTTGAGCTCTTCTGAGTAAAGCTAGAAATCTCATTCCTGAGACGTGCTGTTCTGGAGTTGGAGAAGAACTTGGCCAAGAATGCTTTCTTGCAACCATCCCAAGTGGTGATTGATCCCTTGGGAAAGTTTTTCTCCCATTGATGAGCTTTGTCTCCCAGGGAGAATGGGAAGAGGCGCAACTTGTAACCATCCTCACTCAATCTTGGTGAGACTGCACAGACGGTCGAACTCGTCCAAATGGTCTAGTGGATCCTCCATAGGCAACCCATGAAACTTGTTTCCCTGGATCATGGAGATCAGATTGCCTTTGATTTCGAAGTTGTTGTTCTGCACGGCGGGAGGGACGATTCCAGCACGTTGAGTATGAGTGTTCAGTGCATCCCCAACACCAATGTTTCGCGATCTCGGATTTGGTTCATTCTGTTGTTCCATACTGACTGGTGCGGGATGATCAGTGAGTTGACAAGCTTGTCGTGGTCTTTGTAACCGATTGATGTTTTCGATAGCAGGAAGGAGGTTCTGATGTCCTCTTGATCTGGTGTGCATGCAATGTTGCAATCAACAGGTTCCTGAGATGCAAAAGAAACAAGCAGACAACCAAAACAAGTCAGTACTCAGAATGATAAGTGTAATAGAACTTAATCTTGTAAAACTAGAAATCTCAAATGTAGCAAAACGAATCTCAAATGGCAGCGGCGCCAAATTGATACTAGGATTTTTGTGTCTCTATCCTAGCAGGTTCAATTAACCTTATGTAGTTGTAGTACTTAAGGTGTCAATCCAAATGGGATGTTGCTAACAATTGAGATGCAATCAAGCTATCACAAGTCAAGCCAATTCAAAGAGTGTTTTTATCTAACAATCCTAGAATAAACAAAATGCAAAACGGAAATGAGTCAAAGAACTAGAAACGAGAATGCATGACAAGAAGCAAAAATGAATAAAAACATAAACGAGTCTAAGCATGAACTAAAAAGCAAGAAACGAAACATTTCCAGGAATGTAATAAAAATCAGGAAGAAAGAAGTCCTAAGGATGGGGTAATTGATGTCGGTGGAGTATCCTAGTCTACAGAGTGTTTAACATACCACAAGCAAACTATCCCTAAACAATGAACATCACAACTTAGCTAATCCAATCTCTTGGCAAAAGCTACTCAGACTCAACCACTTCCATACCTAGCTCTCGCTAGAGAAACGTGGTTGAGCAGGCATGACAAACAAGTTCATTCATGTCAACAAACATCCTAGACAACTAATCTCTTAGGCTAGGAACGTAAGTCTCTGGCACTAGTTGGTCAGACATTTCATCAAACACCTTTTGGGTGTGGAAATGTCTCGAGCCTAGTTCCAATTGATCAGAGAGAAACTAGCAATTCTAACTCTAGTCTAGAAGGGAATCATACAAATCAAGCTTAAACACTCTACATCCTAAGATCCTCCACCTAATCTACCCCATCCTCAAGAACTACCACACTACTCAGATCCGAAAATTATAGTCAAGGATGCAAACACAGAAATCATTGAATCAAGCATAATAAGATAGATAAAAATAAGATGAAAAACTTTGTAGAAAGAATCAAATGCAAAATCTGAATAAATCTCAAAAATATCGGAATATAAGTCTCAGAACGTATTGGTGGCTAGGTTCAGAAATCTTCTGAGAACAAAAACGAGATAAAAGATAAGATTTTTCAGCAAAGACTTAACAAAATGTATATATAGTAGTCCAACATGGAAAGCTCTAAAACTTAAAACGACAAGGTAAAGCGTCGGTTCGGTAATCTCCTGAAGCGTGTGAAACCAAACGTCTTTCTTCCCGACATGTGCGATCGAGTTTGTGTGCGTCGAATGGAATGCAATGTCATCATGGCTCGGACGGACGGCTGAGGAGCATGGCTCGGACGGACGCTGGGGAGCATGGCTCGGACGGACGCTGGGGAGCATGGCTCGGACGGATGCTGGGGAGCATGGCTCGATCAAACAAGCTGGAGTGCGTGGCTGAGGAGCATGGCTCGATCAAACAAGCTGGAGTGCGTGGCGGGGAAGCATGGCTCGATCAAACAAGCTGGAGTGCGTGGTGGGGGAGCATGGCTCGGTCAAACAAGCTTGAGTGCGTGGCTGAGGAGCATGGCTCGATCAATAAAGCTGGAATGCGCGGCTGAGGAGCATGGCTCGAGCGTGGTGTATACGCATCCACTAAAACGATGATAACTCTTGAACCACACCTCCGATTGGCTTTAAATAAACGGCTTTGGAAAGATAACTCAATTCCCTACAACTTTGATGAAGACGTCGAAAGCTAAATCCAACTCGAGTGGAACGGCTCGAACAAATGGCTCGGTTAACACTTCACGGGGATGGCTCGGTTGATGCTTCCCGGAGATGGCTCGGTTGACGCTTCACGGAAGTGTTGTGAGATTGGTTCGAGAGACGGTTCCGGGAGTGTTGTGCAGTGGATGAGTCGAGCGATGCGCTTCCAACGTCTCCTAGATACCTGAAATACTCCGAAATGCACAATGTATGGAAGGATGATGCAAGAACTACCTAAACATGCAAAGTGTATAGAAAGGACTAGAAAATGATGCAACCCAATGAGTTATCCTAGCTAAATGCATGATAAATATATGCTAAGGAGAGGCAAAATATAGACATATCAACTCCCCCAAACTTACTCTTTGGTTGCCCTCAAGCAAACAATCAAGAACAAAGTATGGAAGAGATATGTGAAGATGGGGTCTCAGAACCTAAAACATGCTAAATAAAATAGTTAGAATCAAGGTTCTTGTTTTTAGTTCTATGATGCATGGTGAAGGAACTCTATATTTTTTCTACACATGCAATCCTATCAATCATTCCCTTTAACATTCATTAACAGAGAACCGTGAATCGAGCTAAGCAATGTCGTTGAACTCATTTGGCTAGGGTAAAAGGTTAGAGACTTAGATGGTCTCCTTCTCAAGTGGTTTCATCAATTCAGAACAAGGTTTTCTCACGAAAAGGAGTTGAGCTTAAGAGAAGACTAAAGGTTGAAACCAACTGATACATACAAGAGCAGCGTCCTGTCTATCCAAAGAACGTTCCAAACCAAAGTTGGTTCTACCCTTCATCACAAACATTATCTCAAACCCATTCTTTCATTCTTTACACTTGGTCTTAGGAGGAGTTCACTTCTTATCATTTTAGCGGATTGATAAATCTTTACTATCAGTAAGGTTGNGCACAATGTATGGAAGGATGATGCAAGAACTACCTAAACATGCAAAGTGTATAGAAAGGACTAGAAAATGATGCAACCCAATGAGTTATCCTAGCTAAATGCATGATAAATATATGCTAAGGAGAGGCAAAATATAGACATATCAACTCCCCCAAACTTACTCTTTGGTTGCCCTCAAGCAAACAATCAAGAACAAAGTATGGAAGAGATATGTGAAGATGGGGTCTCAGAACCTAAAACATGCTAAATAAAATAGTTAGAATCAAGGTTCTTGTTTTTAGTTCTATGATGCATGGTGAAGGAACTCTATATTTTTTCTACACATGCAATCCTATCAATCATTCCCTTTAACATTCATTAACAGAGAACCGTGAATCGAGCTAAGCAATGTCGTTGAACTCATTTGGCTAGGGTAAAAGGTTAGAGACTTAGATGGTCTCCTTCTCAAGTGGTTTCATCAATTCAGAACAAGGTTTTCTCACGAAAAGGAGTTGAGCTTAAGAGAAGACTAAAGGTTGAAACCAACTGATACATACAAGAGCAGCGTCCTGTCTATCCAAAGAACGTTCCAAACCAAAGTTGGTTCTACCCTTCATCACAAACATTATCTCAAACCCATTCTTTCATTCTTTACACTTGGTCTTAGGAGGAGTTCACTTCTTATCATTTTAGCGGATTGATAAATCTTTACTATCAGTAAGGTTGTTTTTCTTTTCTTCTAAGGAATCTAGACATCTTAAACATTTTACTTTCTTTTCTTTGTCTAATCTTTTCGTTTTATGCCCAGAACCAATAACTCATTATTTTGCTCAACCCAAATCCTTTACTAGACTTGTAAACCGTGAAAACACATCCCTCTCCTAAAGACATTCTACCCTTTACTTTCTTTTTACACTTCACTTTTCTGCACAAATCCATACCCAATACCCAAAATCGAGTTCTCACCTAGTCCTACTAGTCCGGATAACGCGAACTAGAACTACACAGGATCCTACTCTTGTCGGTTAGAACCTAACACTTTCTAACAAGCTCAACTCGGAAAAAGGCCTGACACTCAAGAATACAATCAGCTTGAAAGAACGGTTGGTTAAGGGTGCGGGGAGTTGTTCCAAAGATGGGAATCAGCTACTTGGATTGAATGGTAAAAAATATATTTGTAACATACAATATACTTAGATGTAAAAAAATACACCTAATGGTTGGATAAAATAGGCTAATCATACACAAGCTTACAACAAACATAGATAGATAGATTGGAAAACTATAAACTGTTTTTGATAGATCCATAGGAGCTCGGAGACAAAGGTTACATACATCATGATGTGTCAAAGAAACTTCCATGAATACATCGGGAAATTTAACATTAGTTACTATCAAAAAATTTTGTGACACTGGAAAAGGGCTTTTAGTTTCATTGGTTGCCGGAGCATGCCACTTTGAGATAGCTAAAAGACGTAGACATGTTCTCTCCACACATGAGGAGGGCAAAGTTAAGGTTCTCTCGATGGTGGAAGAGGTCGGACGCATGCAAGGTTATCTTCCCAAGAGAGGAAGGCGGAGCCAAGGTTCTCTTCACGGTGGAGGAGGTTGGACACATGATTCTCTCCATAAGGGAGGAGGACGGAGCCAAGGTTCTCTCCATGGTTGGTCATACACTATTGTGATGATACATCATTGATTAGTATACTATGTAATATATTATTTATTCGAAAAGTTTCTTGAATCAACAATTTTAGTGATTAAAGAAACTATGCAAAAGCTAAAATAAATAGACATATAATAGTAGATATTTTCCTAGGTAATGTTAAAGAATATATATGTAACATACAATATACTTAGGTGTAAAGAAATATACTTTTAATGGTAACAGAAATCAAAAATTTGTAAATGGATATAAATCAGTGTATTATAGCAAAAAATGTTTTTTATAAATAATGTACAACAAATTTTAATATATTTTGTTAAATTTAATCTTATTTACAAAAATTTTAAACCCGCACATCAGACGGGTCCTTATCTAGTATATATAAAACACACAATAACAAGTTATATAAAACAATATTAAAAAACTACAAAATCTTATATGAAAAAACAAAATAATTTGTAATTTTCAAAAAAACATAAATTTCATGTAAAAAATATTAAATTACTCAATATAACTATTTTTATAGTGAAGTGACCTTAGTGCAGTGCCCAAAGGTAAGTTCTTAATGCACAAGGCACCATCACACCAGAGATAGAGTCCCGCTCCCTATGAATGTAGGGATTAGGCTAATGGGCCGGCCTATGGCCCAATGGTTGATAAAAAAAACTATTTTTATAATGCTCTCATATATGATTAATTACTGCATTTTTATTGTAAAAAATATTTTGTAAATGGTATATCTTTTATATATCAATAACTTCAATTTTAATTTAGTGTGTTTGAATTTATATAGATTTTTTTATAACAATTGAATTTGATAGAATTATTTGTAAGATAAAATATATGACAAGGATTAAAATGAAATTTATAAAAAAATTTAAAGATCTCAATAGTGCATCCTCAAATTTGAAAGTTTACTATTCAAACCCTTAAAATTTGAAAGTTTAAATGTCTGTTGGAATTCAAAAATCCTTCAAATTTAAAGGTTTGAGCGTCTGTTAGAGATGTCCTTAAACACTACTAAAAGTTACATCCAACATAGAGAAAAGTATACAAAAACAAAACAACAAATGCCAAAATTTGGTACAAAAGTTTTATATCAAATTATTTAAACTAATTAAGTCCAAATCTAAGCGATATTTTCTGCAAAAATCAAAGTACATTTAATTACATGATTACATAGTATTTTTAGTGTGCTGTTTTATAAAATCGGAACCGAATCCAAACAAATTTGTCAAATCAAACCAAACTGAATAAAAAAAAATTATTCTTTTATTTTCAAACTGAACATTTTAGGGTCGAAGAAATCAACTACTGATTTTTTTCGAACAGAACTGAACCATATAAACCTTTCATCACTATTTTGATTTCTGTTTTTTAAACATCTGTAAATTTAGAATTTTGGTTTTGTTGGTCTTAAAATATAGTAATATACTAATGTTAGATCGGATTATAAAATCTATTTTTCGTAGACTATTCGCGAAGCTGTAATATTATTGTCCGTATTCCAAAGGAATAGTTTTTTGGGTCTTATAAAATACTATTCTTAGTTTTGGTTGGGGGACCATTTTTTTTTTTTTGTCAAACAACTTGTTTTCATTCATCTAGAATAAACAAAGTTACATGAGAGCAAGAGTACAATGATAGGGCTTACAACAAAGTGGTAGCAACAATCAAAGGCTAAAGAGATACAAAGCAAATAAAGATAGGGTTCTATGAGTTTTCCAAGAAGGTGCATGACCTTGAGAGACTTGCAGGTTTTGAAGAATCTTTTGGGACCAAAGCGGAACCGAACATGAAGAAAAACTTCTCGAATTCCTTAACCAACAAGTGGTCATAAACGGCTCGTGCGACACACGCAGAGGAGCTTTTAGAAAGGTGTACCATGTGAAGGGTACAAATAAGGGTTCTCGCCGGAAAGGGACGTTTTAAGAGCCATAACTCAACGTTTTTTATACTCTTAAACTCAGAGCACATACCTTTAGGTAAGGCTTCTGTCGGGTTTCTCAAATGATAGGTGCAAAACCGTAACAAAGCAGGTGGGTCCTCCCTACCATGAAGCCAAAGGCCATGGAGGTTAAGGAATTCCACACAAAGATTATAGCCGGTTTTGCTTTCGAAGAGGCAAACAAACCCGAGGTTACATCCATTAGGCGATTTGGAGAGGGAAGTCGGGCCACACATGTCATAACTCTGCACGCTTTGGGATTCACAAGTCAGAGACATAAGGGATATTAGTACCAGAGATCTCGTTTGCTTAAGACAAAACCATTGCAATGATGATGAATTACTTCTCAGCTGGAGTCTTCGACCAGCGAGTTTGTAATCTTGATACAACCATCTGCTAAGGTTTGGCCAACAAATACTTGGATCAGACCCGGAATTGATAAGAGATAGGTTTGAGACCAGCCTTATGCCATTCTTCTCTACATCTCTACATTCACGTATACTATCCTTGATGGTGCTAAAAGGTGCTTGTAGAGGTTTGGATTTTGTAAGAGACAGAGCTGACAGAATGAAGAGTATACGGTAATCACCGCTCCATTGAGACGGGATCATAATGCCGTTCCTTTTCATTCTTATATTGGTGAATTGATGAGATATGAATTGATGTGCTGTTCTAGTATTTGGTTCGGGGGCACTCAAATAGCAGTCTTGATAAGGGAGCTGAAAACGAACCTTACATGTGGAAGTGATTGGGTATTGGATTCCCTTGGAATTGAAGGCAATAACCAATGTGTGACAATTGTGCTTTATAATCCAGGGATAGGTCAGCCACCATCGAGGAGAGGCGGAGATTGCAGCATTAGGATCCTCTTTTGTTGCATCCGTGGAAGAAGAGTGTTTACGGCCATCGCCACCATATGGACGAACAAAGATTACTGGGCTTTCCAAGAGGAGGAAAAAGACAAACCTGGTCCGGCATGGTAAAGTAAAATTTATAACAAATGTGTTGTTGGGCCGAGACTGTAGGCTTAGTGGGCTAGGTCCACCAAGGGGAGAAATCAGTTGGATTAGGGTTTCTCTTGCCGCCGTCAACATCTTCGCCAAAGCCATCGTTGCAGCTTCGAGATTCCGATGAGGTTCGCAGTTGACAAGCAGCGTGAAGCATCTAGGTGCCCAAGATCTAAGAGATGGTTTAGGGCAGATATCTCGGACTCAACTTAGTCTCAGTCAATGACCTGTTCGGACCCCGCAACATAGCCATCTTGAGGTACACTCTGTCTCCTACCTGAAACTCAAGATCTCTCCTCCTCCTATCAGCATAACTCCTCTGCCTATCCTGAGCCTCCTTCATGTTCAGCTTGAGAACCTGAATCTTCTCTGAGGTCTCCTGAACAAAATATGCCCCGAACATGCTCCTCTCCCCCACCTGAGTCCAGCATAACGGTGTACGACA
>NC_025701.1:24765980-24801241 GCF_000633955.1 Camelina sativa
GGCCTCCCATACAAAGCCTCATAAGGAGCCATCCCAATACTCGCCTGATAACTGTTGTTGTAAGCAAACTCTACCAGGTTCATGTGATCTGCCCAATGGCCACCCAAATCCAAAACACACATCCTAAGCAAATTCTCCAGCGTCTGGATCGTCCTCTCTGACTGACCATCTGTCTGGGGATGATAAGCTGTACTCATATGCACCTTAGTGCCCATCTCTGCCTGAAATGCCTTCCAGAACACCGAAGTGAACTTAGACACAATACTCGCTGGTACCCCATGCAACCTGACTATCTCCCTCACATACTTCTTAGCTAAAACCGCTACTCCATCAGTCTTCTTAATGGCCAGAAAATGTGCTGACTTAGTCAACTGGTCCACAATGACCCAAATAGCATCAAACGTCATGGACAATGGCAAACCCACCACGAAGTCCATAATAATCATACCCACTTCCACTCAGGAATGGGTAGACTCTTCAGCAACCCGCCAGGTACCTGATGCTTAGCCTTCACTAGCTGACACACATTGCACCTCACGACCCAACTAGCAATATCCTCCTTCATCCGACCCAGTGATAGTACCTCTTGAGATCCCGGTACATCTTAGTCGCTCCTGGATGAATAGAAAATCTGCTCGCATGAGCCTCTCTCAGAATCTCCTGCCTCAACTTCTCATCATTGGGAGACAAACCCGACCGTGCACCAAGATAGTACCACTATCTGAGACCTGATACTTTGAATCCACATCCTTTGAGGCATTCACCAGCCCCAAATCCTTCTCCTGAGCCAACCGCACCCTACTCGGAAGATCTGCTCTATCAACTGCTTCCAAACCCAACGGTTCCTGTGAAACAGCACACAACCTCAATGCACTGATCTCTCCAATCAGAGACTCCATCTTCTGCTCCTGAGCTGAAGCTACCCTCTTCCAACTCAGAGCATCTGCAACTGTGTTAGCCTTACCAGGATGATAGGCTATCTCCAAATCATAATCCGCCACAAGCTCCATCCACCGCCTCTGTCTCAAATTCAGCTCAGGCTGAGTGAATATATACTTCAGGCTCTTATGATCTGTAAACACCTGTACATTTGCACCATAAAGATAAGATCTCCAAATCTTCAGGACAAAAACTACAACAGTCATCTCCAAATCATGAGTAGGATAGTTGCCCTCATGCTTCCGCAACTGCCGCGAAGCATAGGCAATCACCTTCCCATGCTGCATCAGCACACACCCCAAACAAACTCTAGATGCATCTGTATAAACCACATAGGGTTCCCCCTGCTAAGGCAAAGCCAACACTGGCGTAGTAGTCAACATCTCCTTAAGGCTCTCAAACCCCTCCTGTGTCCACACAAAAGGAACATCCTTCCTTGTCAACTTAGTCATAGGGCGTGCTCTACTTGCAAAACCCTGCACAAACCTCCTGTAGTAACCTGCCAAACCAAGGAAACTCCTGATCTCTGTGGCATTCTGCGGTCTAGGCCAATCTCTGATAGCCTGAATCTTCCTTGGATCTACAGAAACCCCCTCTGTAGAAACAATGTGACCCAGAAAACTCATCTCACGCTGCCAAAAACTGCACTTGCTTAACTTGGCAAACAACTTCTACCCCCGCAGCTTCTCCAAAACAGCCCTCAAATGCACTGCATGCTCCTCAAGACTCTTAGAATAAACCAGGATATCGTCGATGAAAATGATGACAGACACGTCCAGAAACTCCTGAAACACGCTGTTCATCAATCTCATAAACGCTGCTGGCGCGTTAGTCAACCCGAAAGGCATCACCACAAACTCATAATGCCCATACCTCATCCTGAAAGCCGTCTTCCTCACATCTGCCTCATCTATCGGTATCTGATGATAACTCGATGCTGGATATACCTTGGAGAACCAAGTAGCACCCCTCAACTGATCCAACAACTCATCGATCCTAGGAAGAGGGTACTTGTTCTTCACAGTGACCCGGTTCAAACCCCGATAATCAATGCACAACCGGAAACTCCCATCCTTCTTCTTGACAAACAACACCGGCGCTCTCCACGGTGATACACTAGGACGGATGAATCCCTTACTCAACAATCCTCTAGCTGCTTCTTCAGCTCTGCCATCTCTGCTGGAGCCATTCTGTAAGGAGTCTTGGATAACGGCGTTATCCCCGGTTCCAGTTCAATAATAAAAGGATCCGACCAAGATGGTGATAATCCATGCAATGACTGAAAGACATCCTCAAACTCCTCCACTACCGGAATCCTGCTAACCGTAGACTTCCCCACTGACTCTGGCATAGATATAGTAACCAAATAAGCCTCACGGCCCTTCTCAATTATCTTCCCAGCCTGAATGGCCGAGATCACGAGACTCCCCGAAGTCGGTCTAATACCCTGAAAAACCAACTTCCCTCCTGGTCGCTCAAACTCCACTCCACCATGATGGCAATCCAAATGCACCATATGCCGATGCAACCAATCCATCCCGAGAATAACATCATACAACTCCACTGGACTGATAAGCAAATCTGCTAGTCATGAGTCTCCTACGATCTGAATATCAACTCCTCTAACTCATCCAACAACTCTTAGTAACTTGCCTCCTACAACTCTGACAACTTCTGCACGCTCCCCGGGATCCCCTCTGATTCCTGCACTCTCTGCACACTCCAGAGTAATGAAGCTATGAGAAGCTCCAGAATCAAACATAAAATGGGACATAAACCCGCCCACCAACAAGGTCCCTACACAAACCTCATGTGTTGAGAACCTAACACTTTATCACAAGAAACATAAAATCTGAACCTACTAAAAATTCACAAAGCTTAAGTACCAAAAATTATACATGTGATCACCCCGGCACTGGTTCCACCAGTCTCTCCTGTCATGTAAACCCGTGGCGGCTGCTCAATCCGTGCCACAGGCTGCACCTGCTGCAACGTTGCCACTGCTGCCGGCTGCAACTTGGGACACAAGGGCCTGATGTGCCCTGGCTCCCTGCAATGATAGCATACTCGAGGTCCTGCTGTCGGAGCACTCCTCTTGAGACAGCTAGCAAACTTGTGATCCTTGCTCCCACACTTGAAGCAACCCACACCACTCTGAGTCTGCGTAGCCTCCCACCTCCTCTTGGTTCCCTGCATAGGCTTGCCGCCCCTGCTAGAACCCCCATGATGTTGAGCCTTACTAGACTGAACCGCTGGACTATCCGCCACTGACTGTGCTCGGATATCCTGCTCAATCTCTGCTGCAGTCTCAACCAGCTCTGCACGCGTAGCATAACTACGTCCTCTACAATGGACCCTCAAGTCATCACGAAGAGCCCTCATAAACCTCCTGATCTGGGCCTCCTCAGGATCCATAGCCCGACCCCCATAACAAAGAAGTCGACTGAACTCCACGTCCAGCTCCCGCACTGACCGTGTCCCCTGAGACAATTGGAGGAACTGCACCTCCAACCGATCCAATGCCTCTCTAGGAAAATACTTGCGGTTGAACTCTAAGATGAAGTCAGCCTAAGTCATCTCCCTCTGCACTCTCCTAGCAGCCACTGATCTCCACCACACCTCCGCAATACCACTCAAATGATGGACCCCTATGTCCACCCAAAACTCCTCAGGACATCTCAGAGTATAGAAGTTATGTTCCACACTCGTCCTCCATGCATCCGCAACAGTAGGGTCTGTACCACCCGAAAACCTCTCAGTGAAAAGACCCTTCATCTCCTTGAGCATGGACAATGTCCATGAGCTCCTGCATATGCAGCCACTGGCTGCCGCTCCTCCGCCACCACTAGTGGTACTACCTGAGCTTGAGCCGGTACCACTGGTGGTAACCGCTCCAACAACTGTGCTAGCATAGCCGTAAAGTCTGCACCAGGGACTCCACCCGCTGGGACTCCCACACCCGGGACCCTAGCACCACCGGACACTGGAGCATCAACACCGCCCCCTCCGGCCACACTCACAGAATCCCCCGGAACATCCTGCGACTCGCCAACACCCTCAACTGTCACACTCTGGTCCTCGGTCTCACTAACCTCTGGGACTCTGCCCCTACCACGACCACGTCCGTGTCCACGACCATGTCCGCGTCCATGACCACGTCCACGTCCATGACCACAACCAGCAACAGTACCATCTCTAGCCATCTGCACTACCATGAATAGAAGACTAAGCAAACAATTACTATTATCACACAGAAACATAAACTCACCGTGGAATCACACAGTCGGCTCGAAAATGATGTTTTAGGACTCCATGCCACACACAATTGACTAACTCACATAATCAATCAAGACTTGCAATCCTAAACATCACAAGAGAAACCTAGTGAACCCAAACCTAGAACCGTAAGGGCTTTGATACCAAACTGAAATGGCCCGGCCCGTTTTTTTTTTTTTTAAGAAATAATAAATATAATATAATAAATAAACTACAACTAGTGGTCCCATACCCACTAGCCACCTAACCACAATCACAACCAATAGCGGAATAACAATACCAATATCCAATAATAATCTAATAATATAATAACCAATAATCAAATATAACAATAATCCAATAACCAATCATCAGGAAACATGAAACCAGCAACCTAGCAATGTTTCTAATGATCCAACTCTAGCAACCTAGCAATGCCAGACAACATCCAATCGAGTCCCTAGAACATCCTCCTCTTCATTGCCTTGATTCCACGATCACACTTTGCCTTTACCTGCACCACAAACACATATTGCAATGCATGAGTATTTTATAAACACTCAGTAAGGCAATCCTCCCATCTACTGGGCTATACACACAAGCAATAAAGTCATCTCTAACCATCAAACAACAATCAGCAATCAACAATAACAAACCAGGACTCTGCATCGACCGACACCAACATGCATCGACCGACACCAACTGGGATGCATCGACCGACACAAGGGCTGCATCGACCGCTGCAAGTTACACATGCATCGACCGACACCCAAACTGCATCGACCGACGCATGCTCGACATAACACGAAAACCCTAGAGTTTTACGCACCGTCCTCGCACTTGAATCGACCGACCCAAGATATGCATCGACCGATGCAATGCCGAGCATCGTGTTTTCTCCGAAGCTTCTCGCCGGATCTTCATTCCTACAACCACAAAACTCGATCCCAAGCCACAAGAAAGCTTCCTAACGTCCAAATAACGATCCAACAAGTCTAACAACACACAACAAGAAAATTAGAGAGTTCTCTAACTTAGATAAACCATGATCCTGCACTTACCTTTGCCAAGACGAAACTGAACCTTAAACTAGCAAGAAAACACCTCTAGGAATCTCCTACAACGATCCAAGCTACAGATCTCTACAGGAACAGCCTCAAATCTCCAGAAATCCTCAAGAACACTCACAAAACTCTTTCTCTCTTTCTATTTCTCGAAAACGGCCACAAAACGTCGAATGAGACAAAAGCTCGACTTAAGAGTTTCCTTCTCCCTTTGCCCAAAACGCAGCGTTTAACTTAAGTCAAAACGCAGAAACATGAACCTGCATCGACCGATGCACCACCTGCATCGACCGATGCAATCCCCCAAACCAGGATTTCGGTTCACGGATGTTATAACTTCTTCTTTTGGGGATTCTAGGCGCACACCTACTCTTGATCCGCGCTGGGAGGAAGAGCTGTAGACGTGCAACGTCTAGACATCTTTGGTATATTTATCTCTCCGAGTAGCTCGACAGGGACTTCAATTATGAAATCTGCAAGTACATGCGCCTTTTTGCTAGTGCGTCCTCAATATTCGATGTTATATTCGCTAAACTCAATTGCCCACTTAACCACTCGGTCCTAGTGAGTGTGGCTATGAAGGATGGAATGTAGCGGCTGGTCTGAGAGTACGACTATAGAGTTCGACTAGAAGTAAGGACGCAACTTTTGGGTTATGGTTACCATGGCGAAGGCCAGCTTCTCAATCTTTAGGTACTTAACTCAGCATCGAGTAGTGTTTTACATGTGTAAAATACTGGTTTATGCACTCCCTTGTCCTCTTGCACGAGCACGCTGCTGACAACTGCCGATGAGACGGTGATGTATAAAGATAAGGTTTCCCCTTGCTCTGGCTTTGCTAACACTGGTTGTGTTGTCAGGTACTTTTTCAACTCGGAGAAGGTTGTTTTGCATCACTCATCCCATTTAAAGTCCTTGTTCCTTTTAAGTAGTTGATAAAATAGCAAATACTTATCGGTCGATCTGGCGATGAAGCGGTTTAACGCAGCTACCCATCCCGTAAGACACTGGACTTTTTTCTTATTTGTGGGAGAATGTAGCTCGAGTATCACCGCAATCTATTTCTGATTTGCTTGGATGCCTCGTTCGGTGATCGCGAAGAATTCACCAGATTTAACTGTGAACTAGGATCGGACCGGCGCTACAGCGCGGAGGAATATTTACAGATATATATATATATATATATATATATATATATATATATATATATATGATTTTCAATGAAATGAAACATGTTACATTTTCATAACTATATTACAGTCAATTATAGTGAATCATATCTTTGTTAATGAGTTTTGATAAAATAGTATATAAAAAGGTGAATATAATAAATGGTGATATAATAAAAATAATTAAAATTAAAAGTTAAGTTATTTATTTAAATTATTTAAACATATAATATGTTTTTGGTATTTTTGAAAATTTAAAATTTCAAATATAAAAGTCATTTTAAATGTGGCATGAAATAATTCAACATGATGTGGGAAGTATATATTTGAAAGATTACAATCTTCACAACTATATATCAATATTGCTTTTCAAGATAACATTAGACGCTATAATCTGTTCATTTCTATCTTTTTGATCCTCATTTGTTTCATACTTTGAAGTCTCGTATTCTTCTCACCTGTGAATATCTAATCGCTCATATTAAAGAGAATTTTTTTTAAGATGAAAATTTGTATGAAAAGAAAGTTTTAGAGTATGAAACATGTAATAAAGAAATATGTTTATACGATTTTTATAATAATGCTGTCAACGTTTTTATATACTCCAACAATAAAAACCTCTTAATAACAACTCAAAGAAAAAAAAAAGAAGTGTTACAATAATTATCTTGACGAAGTTAACTTTTTTCTGTGAAAAAATATGTGTCTCGTGATTAGTTAGAAACTTAGATAAAATAATAAATTTCACACAGAATCTTGATCTGATTTTACATAATTAAAAAAATATAAGTTAAATGATTCCACACAGAATCTCGATCTGATTTTACAATATAAAAAAAAATCAAAGTTAAATGGGTGATGTCTACATAAATCAAACAATGTCTAAATATAATCAAAGCAAAATATACTTACAGCTCAATATCATGCAACTTAGCAACCAGGTCCAGCAGTTGTATGTAGTGAATTGATTCTATGTAGTGAATTTCACCTGGAAAAAGAAAACATCAAAACGTATGTAAAATTTCTAGAAGTAATCATATAACAACAAATTATCATAAAACAAAATATAAAGAATCATTTACTAATGAGTCTCTGTGACTTTTAGTCACATGATTCATATATTTATCGGGAGAGATGGAGTTAATGAGAAAAGAATAGGCTAACCTAGTTTAAATTTTCAAAACAAATTCAATATCTTAATTAATTATTATTTCGGAATTTAATTCAATTTTGTAGTTTAGATCTTTTAAGAAAATCTCGAAAATTTGATAATATGTTAATTGTGAAATTAAGAAAATCATTGAGATACGATAGTCCTATATATTAGGAAATTTATATATATGACCACTGAAAATTAGGATTTGCAAATATTTAGATAATTATTAATTAAATTAGTTTTTAAAAAAATCCATATCTATTATTTTATATTGGTTGAAATGGTTTCTTATGGAAATCTATTTAATCAAGATCTAAAGCTAATATGCTACTATAACTATTTTTCAAATTCAAATATGGACGTTTGTTATGGAAATCTATTTAAATGCTAAAGACTCAAATTGGTATGTTTTTTTTGTGTGGATCAATTTAGCCATTTAGGTGGATTTTTTCCAAGGAATTATGGAAATATCTTATATCTAACTAATATTTTTTTAAAAAGAATCTCGAAAATAATTTTTAGTTACCTTGCTAGATTAAATAAGTTTACATATTATGATTTTTTTGCTTATATCTATAGTAATCCGAATTTATTACTATAGTTTAGTTAAGGAAATACGTGAATATCCAACCAATAATTTTTTTTTAAATAGTTCCAAAATTATTTATTGCTACTTTGCTAAATTAAATAAGTTTACATATATAAATTTCAATATTTTTTTGCTTCCATCTATAGTAATTGTAATTTATTAGGTTTCAATTATGATATAAATTTATTAGATTTACGATTTCGAAATCAATTATAGATTGATATCTTTGTAATTAAATGGTAATTGTGCCGAAATTAAAGCCCTTGACAACCGTTTATGTAAAACTAATTAGATGTCATTAATAATAAATTTATTCTAAATCGACTTTTAAAACATGCAAGTGGTTATATCCAAACCCGTTTTCTTGCCCGATTAGTAAGTATTCGTTTCTTTAATTTCGGATTATTTTCACTTAATTGACCCGACCCATTGTCCATTTTGTACTTCTTTTTTACTTATATAGGGATGCACATTTGGCTGGGTAACATCGACAAGAGATTTTACAAGCATATTGTCGATATATACCTCTATGGTAGTGCCATGAAGATTGGTGAACATACGATTGATGATTCATTGGTAGGTCGCTCCTACGTTCTTTAATATGAATGAAATTACCTTGTAACAGTAGGTGCCTCAATTGGTTATGATGGCTGCCTTTTCTCGGTCATCGGATGCATGACGATTTGGTGGTAACCTGGGAAGGAATCCATAAAGGAAACGAGTTTGTGCCTCGCAGTTGCTTCCACGAGTCTATCAATATGAGACAAATGAAATATGTCCTTAGGACAAGCTTTATTAAGGTCATTGAACTCTACGCATACTCGCTACTTGCCATTTTTCTTTTTGAAGATTACCGGTTTGGCGAGCCAATCTGGATACTAGACTTCGACGATCTGCTTAGCCTTCAACAATCATTCTCTCTCGTCGTTAACGGCTGGAGCTCATTTCAGTCCTAGCTTCTTTCTCTTCAGTCGGATTAGTTTGAAGGTGAGATCAACGTTAAGCCTGTAGCTCCTTACGTCTTTACTGATGCCCACCATATTCGAGAATGACCACAAAAAGGTTGATAAGTGTTCCTTGAGGAGTTTAATGAGGTCAGCTTTGCTAATTTTTTCAAGTCATTTCCAGATCGCTACGCATGCGCGTAGGGTCCGACTCGTCGATGGAAACTTGCAATGTTTTTTCAATTGCTAGCATCAATCTTTTGAGGGGCTCGTGTGTCATGTCTCCCGACTCCAATTTTTTCTCGCTCATTCGGTTTTTATTTTCAATTGCAAAGCACGTCTTGCCTTCCGTTGGCTTTCTTATAAGGTGTAAATATTTCTGCTAGAGACTGGAAATTTTACGCAAAGGTGGTAAGTTGATGAAACTGCTCATGTGGTGTTCAGCTAAGGAGTACTAACGATCGCACTATAGATTGGTGGTGCGTCTACGACTAGAAATTTAGTTAAGCGGGATAAACCTCCTGCTTCTACCACCCACTTGATCGTTCTGACCTTTAGCTCGGCCTTTGAGTTGAAGCCGGTTAGGGGTCTAGATCCTATAATCCTATCTCTAAGATGTGTTATTTGTTCAGAATTAATTTAATCCAGCGGTAATTAGCAGGAAATTGAAATGATATGAGAGAGAGAGAGAGAGAGAGAGAGAGAGAGAGAGAGAGAGAGAGAGAGATGACGAAAGAGAATCGCATAGTGGTGTTCCGATGCAACATGGTCGTCTGAGACGACTTCTGCAATTGGTGACAATTTTGAATCTTATACCATCTTCGATCTTCAATTTCTTCAATTTTGCAAAATCTTCCAAATCTTCAAATTCTAAATCTTATGCATCAGAGGAAGTCAGAGATAAACAACGTCGTAAACACACGATGGAGCACCAGAGATGATGGAACACCAGAGACGATGGAACACTGCAGACGATAAAGCACCAGAGATGATGGATCATCAGAGACGATGGAACACCGCAGACAATAAAGCATCGGAGATGATGAATCATCAAAGACGATGGAACATGATGAGAGATTCAGTACATGTTGCTATTTCTCAATAATAATAATTTTTATACAGTAAAACCTTTATAAATTAATAATATTGGGATCAAGACATTTTATTAATTTATAGTGATATTAATTTATCTATAAATTAATAATTATTATTTTATAGTGTAAATTAATAATTATTAATTTATAGATATATTTTTAATTGTTTATTTTTAAAAATTATGAATTAAGACAATTTTAGTAAAATAAGATTAAACTTTCGGATGTTGTAAATTTTATGGTTTATGAATTGAACTTGTAATATTTAAAAAAAATTATTGACAAGAAATTACAAATACTATAGACAAATTGACTTATACACATGACATACATAAATTCAAATTTATAAATAATAATATCAATTCTCCTATTTTAATAATCTGTCAAATTATCAAATTGTAAATGATGCATATCTGAAAAATTGAAAACTTTAAAATTTAACTATTTTTATGATATGTTATAAAATATTTTAGAGATATCATTATAGTTTGAAAATACTACATTACAATTGTTCTATAGAAATGAGCTTTAAGAGAAATATATATTATTATATCAGTATATATATATATATATATATTTATATGATTATTAATTTATAATATTATTGGGACCATATTTTACATGGGATTTCAAAAAAGTTATTATCTTATTATCTTGTCGAATTTTGTTAACTTTTACACTGATCCGACTTGGGACCAGCAAAATTTATTAATTTATAGTGTTTATTAATTTATAGAGTATTAATTTATAGAGATTTTACTGTATTTATAAATGGTATTTTGGATCATTTGAGAGTATGTGTGAACTTTGGAAAAAAACTTAAATTAATACTAAGTATTTCTTAATAATATATATAGATTATTGTTAATATTTAAAATATAAAATAATATGAAATTCTGTTTCACAAAAAGAAAATGAAAATTCTTATTTTTCAAAAACAAAATTTTGGACCATTGTCGGAACTCGGAAAATGTAAGAGTAAAACCATTACTAAATTTTGAAAAAAGGGTAAAACCATTTTATATTATTTATCGTGCGTCGACTAGAAACCACTAGAACAACAACAACAACGACAACAACAACAAAGGCAAATAAAAACTCGTGTTATCACCTTGATTCGAGATCATAAACCGACAATTTTGGTGAGAACCCTTAAGAGCTGATAAAAAAAGAATGTTCTTCTTCTTCGTTGGTGGGTTAGGGCAACAAGTGAGACAGGTACTTAAATCCAGCGCCGGAACATGCATAAGATGCGGCTCTGAAGCTGATTTGGTCGATTACGACAAAGTCTTGAAACTCTTCTTCGTTCCTGTCTGGAGATGGCCTGGCAAAGATCCTCTACTTCATTGTAAAGACTGCGATCTGTTCTTCCCTCAGTCACTGTCTTCACCGCCACCAGTTTCTTCTCTAGCTATGTGCCGCTTCTGTGATCGTGTCGTGGAGCCTGATTTCCGTTTCTGCCCCTTTTGTGGCTCTGCCCTGTAACTTTGTTCTGTTCTAAATACTTGTACTTACCTTTTATCTCTCAAGATGTCTTAGTAACTTTACATGCATGTTTAATTTACTAAGTCTATGAGAGTTGTGTTTTGTTCTTTAAAATCATAACCATACATGATACATGTAATGTAACTTTTTGTCTTTCGTATATACAAATTTAGATGGTTACGAATTAAGTAAATGGTTCTTGGAAGGCATGAGACTGTTAATGGGAAAAACTTGATATTCAATTTCTCATAGAGAGTGAGCTGTACACAGGGAAAAATGAATAACAATATTATTTCCTTTGGATTTACAGTGCATGTTTTTTACTTTTCTTATCTAACCAAAAGTTGTTTGTTTCATCAACTTCTTCTAGATGAATCCACAGACCCCGGGTAATTGGTCAAGCTTTCTCTGCGGCGAGAACGAACCAGATAACAACCTGAACTTTTCTTGAGAGGTTTGCTGGTAAATGTGAAGTTGCTAAAAAATTCCAACGTTTGCTGAAACGTTAGATTTTGTTTCTTCAGTAACAGTTAGTCAGAGAACGGTAGTTTTATGTCGCCACGATCTACCGCGTTCCTCCATAGTCTATACCGAACTCCTAGCTTGTCATAAGCAACGGGTAAGTTCCATATGTTTGCACCATTCAACATACGTTCTTGCTGTCCTAGAACCAGCCGTAGATCTTCGTTTAAGACCTGGAAACATAGAAATGGGAACTTTAAGAAACAGGACTGCAATGATGGTATCTCGATAATCAAATTCACTTGTGATGTACTTTACCTGTTCAGCGAAATGTCTCCAGAGATGTTCCATGAATGGAAGATTCTTCAATATAGGAGCAAAGTCTAGTGACATTCGGTATAGAAGTCTTGTCTTGTTTTTGGAAGAAGGTAAACAGACATGGAGTTGATGAAGATGTGTTGCACACTGCTTTGTGCTTTTTCCTTCTAGTTTCCCTGGTTTGGAGATCCCAATTGTCGATAGCACAATACAAGGCGGTTTAAATTCCATATCGATTGGATATGGATCCCAGTACCCTTGAAGACCCGAGGAAGGCGTTAAGAACTTCACTAAACTGCAGGAGCAAAAACAAAAAACTTAAAACGAGAACACTTAGATTCATCCTAATGCTGAACAGAGTAATAAGAGTTAAAACAAACCTTGGGACACTCCAGCCTTTAGCAAAAGTGGATGTGTGAGTGAATGGGGCATGTGCAAGATCCAATAGATTATCTAGAAGCAACCCGTGTTCAACCGGAAGTTCCATTACAAGCTGAGAGTTTATCAGATAACAAATGAGAAAATGACGCATAGATATGAGTTCATTGGATTGGAGAGACGCTTAAAATGTAAGAATTACCTCAGCATGGATTACAAACCCTGATGGAGGTTGTAAAGAAGGAAGTGTAGGTGAAGGTGGATCACTGCCAGGCCAGATCCATATCATACCTTCTTGTTCAAGACAAGGCAACGACTTGATCTTCACCTTCAGTAGCTTTGTAGATGGCATCTTCTTACATTCTCCATCGGTTGAGTATTCCCATCCTACAAGGTCACATATAATAAGATACTAGATGTGGTTTTTCACTTTGTTGTCAACATTTGTAGAGAATGAGTAACTAACCATGGTAAGGACATTGAATACGCCCCTCGTTCACTGTGCCAAGATCAAGTGGACACGCTCTATGCGCACACGTATTTCGTACACATCCTGGTTTCCCATCTTCACCTCTAAAGAGAACCCATGGTTGCTCAAAACATTCAATTGGCACCTTGAGACATAAACAATAGCATTTCTCAGAAACTTATAAGTAAAGGGAGATGGAGAAATCAGGCAAGAACTGGTATTATACCATTGTGTCATGCTTGAGATCTGCAGTGAAAGCAACGGGATACCAAAAATTCTTCAAGTTTGGACTATAAGGCGGAACCGGACCAGAAACATTCAAGCTCTTCGCACCAGTGTTTGTCTTTTCCCTGTCTAACTCGATAGTAGAAGTAGAGGTTGAAGAGGAGGGTTTATCTAAATCCGTTACAACTCTGCCAGGTAACAACCGATCATTTACCAGTTCTTCCATGTGAGCTAACTTTTCTAAAGCAGTTGAAACCCTTGCTTCAGATATATGAACCTGTTTTGTTTTGACAGAGAGTTAGAAATAAGCCTGAAAATGAACCCTCACTAAAAAGCTAATCATTTCCAGAGAATAGAATTCTTAAGAACCTGTTGGTGTGCTTTTGATAGTTCTTCCTGCAATCCAGCTAGTTCTTTCTTCACAGTACCGATGGACTTGTACTCACGAGCAAGGGGGTTAAGTACATCTACCACCTGACACAAACATAGCATCAAAACCCAACCAACACTAAACACAAACCAATAATGAGCTACTTTTAGCTAAACGCCAACTATATCTAGCCTAGGACTAAATGTAGCAAACTACAGCTATTTCATAGCTCTATTCTTATCATAAGCTAAAGAACGCAACTTTACCAAGTAGATAGACATATGTAAGCTCAAAAGAGGTCAATGCAGAAGAAGTTCAAGGAAGAAACAAACCTTGTCATGAAGAATCATAATGGTAAGAAGATCTTGACGAGCACGCCAATCCAAGTATTGAATATCGAATCTAGCAACTTCAATAGCTTGGTTTACATCCAAGAACTTGCCTTTATAATAAGGAGGAGCTTTTGATCTAGGATCCTCCACATCAAACAAAGGTCTCCACTGACTCTTCTTCTCAACTAATCCACTCTCATCACCAAACACAGCATAAACCCTGAATTCTCCTTTCACTCCCTGTAACCAAAAACAATCACTTAACCAATTAAAGATCAAACCTTTTCTATCAAACAATCACTCTACCGTCAAATATAACTAAACCCAATTCCCAAAAATTCAAAATTTGACACTGGATTTCACAACCCAAGTGGAGAAGAAGAGTAAAGTTACCTTCTTTCTAGAGAGATAAGATGATCTAGTTTTAGAGAAGGAGATAGGAAGAGATAAAGCAGAAGCACTAAACACGGCGGCGTTCATGGCGTCACCGGAGAGAGAAGGAAGAAGAAGACAATAGATTAGAGAGAAACGTTCTGAGATTTTATCTTTTATTTAATTGAGATTTTTTTTGATGATAAGAGTTTGGATTTTGCCCGCGATCTCAGAATGCCTTCGGACAGGTGACACGTGGATAAGTAATTGTATACATGGCAGTACTATCATCCACATGATGGTGAAGAGGGATTTGCCAGCTCGGATTCTCTAAGATAGCTTTGCCTTTTGTGAATTTTCTTTGCTTTGCTTTTGTTATTTTCCTGCTTTGGTTTCTCCATCACAAGTTTTTTTTTTTTTTTTGGAATGGTCAAAATATTAACTATTTTCTTTTGTTGTTGGCTCCCCAAATAATGAAATGTTGAACAGCAGATAGATTTGGAAAACGTCACTGACTTCTTTTTCCCGATTTGTAGAGAAAAATGCACTTAATTGGTTTTGTTTCATATACAAAACTTGGTATACAACTGTTACTACGGTATTTTGTAGAAGGAAAATATAGTTTTGAAAGAGTGATTAAAGAAAAAAAGTGTAGAAAGATGAGAACTAAAGCATATATATTCAGACAAATACTTTTTTTTTTCTTTTAATAAACTATATGTATTTTAGACTTAAAAGTTAAAATGGCGAAGTTTATAAATAAACTGTTCATTTTGAATTGAATCTTAGTATCTTACATTAAGGTATTTTTGTTTTATATTTTAGTTACTACTTTTTGATATTCTATTTGGAGAATTATGTGAAAACCCACTGTAAACTAAAATCCTAGTATATTAATTTACTATGTAAACTAGATTAGGACCCGTGCTAGAGCACGGGTTGAAATTCTTTTTATTTATATTGTAATTTTTATATACAATCTAATTTATGTGATTTATTTTAAAAGTTTTAGTGAATAAAACATTATGCAATAAAATCATTTGCTAAAACTGATGGATCCGTGCTAGAGCACAAATTTTTAATATTTTTACTTAAATCACTATAAATGTGATTGTTTTATTTGTTTTAAAGTTATTTTATTTTAGAAAACACTATGCCATTAAATCATATGTTGAATATGACTTATGGAAAGAACGTATATTTTGTATAGATTTTGACCCGCGGTACACCGCGAATTAAGTTATTTGATAAAAAATAATAATTTGTTTGTTAATTTTTTGTTACAGTATTAATTTAATCAACTTAATTAGATATGTCTATTAATTTAATATTCATATTATTAAAAAAATAATGAAATAATATTTTACCCGTGTAGCACCGAATTAACAAAATTTTAAATTTATATTAGTATCTACTCAAATACGTCATGTCATATAAACCCGTCGTGTAATATTTTAACTCGCAGTACACCATGAATTGTAATGTTCTAATGTGTATAAACATAATAAGCATCATTATAAGTATGATAAAATTATAAGACATGAACCGAAAGATGATACCTTATCAAAAGGTAACGATAGATTATTGATCGGTTTATTTTATAGTATAATTATAAATCCCTCTTAATCTGCGGAAGAGTGACTATTTTTTAGATTTGTTTGCCTATATATGGTTAATTAAATATTTTTTGGAGATTTTATTTTATTCTTTCGAATAACTTGTTTTAGAAGATCTTAAATCAAGATTAACTAATTGTTATTTTTTGAGATTTGTTTGCCTATATATGGTTAATTAAATATTCTTTGGAGATTTTATTTTATGTTTTCGAATACTGTTTTAGAAAATCTTAAATCGAGATTAACTAATGGTTACAACTCATATAACCTATAACCTACCAAATAATTAAATAATTAATTTTATAATTCATATTATATAGTCTACAAAAAAGGTTGTTTACTTTCGTTTTATTATATAACTAATTTAAAAAAAAAAAAATTCGTGTTTAGGTATATAAATATGAGCGAGGTATTTTTTGTGAGAGGTGATTTGTATTATTTATATTGGCAGTTTTGAAGATTTTGTAGATTAAGATATTAGGAATCACGATTAATTGTTATTATTTGCTTAGATTTTGTTCTTTTTTTATGGTTACCAGTATTTTTTCTGTGGAAAATTAATTTGGAATATTCTGTTTATTGCTTTTGTAATCAACGTGATGTAGCAATTAAATCTTTGAAGGATATATTTTAGTGTAAAAGAGAATTAAGATTATTCTCTTAAAATCTTGCGAAAATGAAGAGTTACAGATTAAGACTTTCAACGTGATATAACATATATCTAATACAAATTAATATCAATTTTTTTTATAACCCATTTGTAACCTTTTATTAAAATTATATAGTCTACAAGTTTGAAGTTGTGTACTTCCGTTTTATTAAATAGGGGATTCATATTGGGATGATTTTGATGTCAGTCTTCTTTTGTGCTGTGCTGACAAGGTTTTCACAATCTTGTTTAGAAATCATGATCTTTGGTATTTTTAATAAACGATTATAAAATTATTATTGAAATTTTATATAAAATAATAATGATAATACTGATAAATTATATATCTTCACCAAAATTTATTTGATTTTGTTTCTTATAATATTTTCTCCTAAACACTAATTTTGGTAAAAAATTTGTCTTCACCACAAAAAAATAACCAGATTATTTAAATTTTGTTTTTGGTCATATACTTTGGTCAAAAATAAAATTTCTTACTCAGTAAAAAAAATATATTCGGCAAAAATCAAGTGAAACTAAAATCATCAACAATATTCAATAAGAAATCCATATTTGAAAGCTTCTTGCGATTATTTTGATGGGTTTTTTTGTAGTTTACTCGTATTAATTTTTCAAAAAGAAATTTAAGCTTACAACTTAAATTATTCCAAAAAATTTTTTTATAATTCCTGTGTTTTTGTAATCTTCAAAATTGATACACAATGTCATTCACCGATCATTACTCACTAAATTTAATTGCTTCCAAAATATATATAGTAAAACCTCTATAAATTAGAATACGCTTCAAGCCTATAAGATAATAACAAAATTTGATAAGATAATAAGATAATTTTAAAAAAGAAATTCTATGTAAAATATGGTCCCAATAAGATTATAAATAAATAATCACGTAAATTTACATTTATATATATATATATATGTGTGTGTGTGTGTGTGTGTGTTGATATATTTCATAATGTATGCTTTAGAATTTTGAAGTTTTTCTTATAACTCATATCTATAAAACTGTGGTTATGTTGTTTTTTTCAAATTATAATGATATAAAATATTCTATATGATGTCATAAAAATAGCTAACTTTTTTTAAGTTTTCAATTTTTAGATGTGTATCATTTTCATTTTGATAGTTTATAGGCTACTAAAATATGACAATTGATATTATTATTCATAAATTTGAATTTATGTATCATTTGTATAAGTGAATTTGTCTATAATATTTATAATTTATAATCGATTCCAAAATCATAAAAGTTCATGACATACACAAATCTAATCTTATTTTGCTAAAATATTTTCAGTTCAGAATTTTAAGAATTTAAACAATTAAAAATATATCTATAAATTAATAATTATTATTTTACACTATAAAATAAGAAATATTAATTTATAGATAAATTAATATCTTTATAAATTAATAAAATGTCATGGTTTCAACATTATTAATTTATAGAGGTTTTAGTGTACAAAAAAAATCAAATGTTTGTCCACACTTCTAAAACTGTTTAAATCTTCTCCCAAGTGAATATATAAGTGTTTGATCAATGAGATTATGTGCCTCCTAAGAGCAATATTGAATTGGTGAATATATAAATTTGAAGAAAGGTCCAAGATGATTCTTTGGTATTTTTTTGTTCTTTTATTAAGGCTCCAAATGGTTGCTTAAAATTTAAAAAGTGAGTTGAACAAAATTGAGTATGAAAATATTCAATTCACTCATCTCCAAAATAGTAGTTGAATAAGTTGAACATTTTTGCTGTATGATTAGTTTTTTTTTTTAATTGAATAGGTTGGATAGTTTTTTCCAATTTCTTCCATTCAAATGGTGAAACTTGGTTGAATAATTTTTTTAAACTCCTTCAACTTTTTCAATTGTGCAATCATTTGCACCCTAAGTAACGGCTAATCTAGTCTCCACGCTCAAACAGAAAAACCTTTAATCAACAGAAAACATAGAATCTTATTCTCGATCATGAAAACAAATTACGTGAGTTTCCTATGAAACGATGCAGTATCAAACCAGAAGGCATAGAGGGATATCAGATATGGCCACATTGGTGAAGAACCGATTTCATTCACAAAAGCTATGTCGCTACGTCAGAATGTCATTGTCTTGGGACATGTGAACAAGTTAAAGGAACGAAATGGTGCCATGGCACAAGATAATGGGTTTTATGATGGAACTGGAAACGTTGTCGTCTCACTACATGAAAACAAGTTGTTCCAACAGAACAGCGTCATGGCAAAAGAAAATGGTGTCTTTGACGGAATTAGAAATGTCGTCGTCGTCGCACAAGAGAGCCTTACCTTTCACAAGACCACATATGTCGCCGCAGTTTACGAAACAGAGCAAAAAATTCAGGAACTCGAGCCCTCGTTTCTAAGTAGAACAAATATATGAAGAGGCGGAGCCCTTATCAACCGCCGCAGCTGTTGATCATGTCAAGAATATTGTTTAGGATTTTTTTTTTCTTTTTTTGAATTATTAAGAGGTTCCGGGCTTAGACTTGTATACTCCCTCAGTCCAGGGACCAGAACATTTTATATGGTCTCCTCCCAATATAAAATAAAGAATATTATTTCAGATCTTTGTAACAACCTTATCGAGATATCATATTTGTTATCCATTCATTCACAATCTCCTAACATCTATGATACGATTTTTTCATTTGTTTTGCTTTGGAGAATATGGAAGGCACGTAATAATCTGGTTTTCAACAACTATCGAGAGAGTATATCCAAAACGGTCCTCCAGGCAAAATCTGATACAAAGGAATGGATTAAGAACTTACACCATATTCCAACATCAATGCCGGTCATAAGGACATCCTCAACTAAATGGGTACCACCGACTTCTCCGTATCTTAAATGCAATTTTGATACAAGTTATGATCATACAACAAGACGAGCAACAGGTGGATGGATTTTCAGAAATTCTCAGGGTGAAGCTATACTGTGGGGTGCGACTAGACTTCCTAATACAAGATCGCCACTAGAAGCAGAAACAAAAGGACTACTAGCTAGCATACAACAAGCTTGGATAAAAGGTTACCGTTCAATTATTTTTGAAGGAGACTGTGACATTTTAATCAAATTAGTGAATGGTCATCAAATTGATGTCTCCTTAACAAACCTACTCCAAGATATTAAAACTTGGGCTTCTAAAATAGACTGCTCTTTCATATTTACTAAAAGAGAATGTAATAATGTAGCTCATTCTTTAGCAAAGTTTGGCTGTGCTAACTGTTCTTACTATTCCAGCTCTGTATTAAAGCCTCCTTGGCTAATTAACTCTCTTTGTAATGGCTAATTTTCATCAATATATTTACTTTGAGGAAAAAAAAAAATCATATTTGGTGATTACTAAGGTAAATATGTTTTGCTTGATTTCTTGTTTTGTGATGTTTGTATCACTTGTGTTATATGGTCGTGACTAGTTCCATTAGTGAAAGCTTTAAAAACATGCCATCATTTGAAAACTTTAAACTTTGTTTGGTACTTTTTTCACATGTTGGTTTTTTTATTAAGTGAAAGATTATACTTTCATGTGTAAAACATTCATTTTTGGATTCTGAAATTGGGAAAAAGCCGAAAATAACTCATTTATTTTTTATTTGTATGTTTAATATTTTTTTTGTTAGAAGAAAAATATCTCATTTAAATATATTTAGTTTAAAGACAACAAACGAGTAGAAAACCAATTTATCTTACAGTGAGCTTGCTAAACTCAAGTTTTAGGTTTGTACCTATATTATTTGCATGATTAAGCATTTTTGTTATCTTACGTGCTAGGAAAACTCTTGATTATTTATTTTTGTTCCTCGAGAAACGTGTCTTGTGAATATATGATATCCTACAGAGGTAGCTCTGAAACTGATATATGAATCGTGTAATCTGCTAATTATATGTTTTTTTTTTCACGTGTGACAGAGTCATAGAGGGATATAGCTACTGCCCGAATGCCAGAGATTAGGTACCATACTACCATATGGTAAGGTTCAGTCAACGTTAAGGTTCAGTCAATGACAAAGAACAAGGTAGCTTGTCTTCCTTTCATGACTACTAAAGAATACCAAGGTAACTTACCTAATGTTGATGCAAACATAGACTTCACCTGAACGAGCAATAAACAAAGACTTCTACCTGCACGAGCAATAAACGTAGAGTTCTACCTGAACGAGCAGTTGAAGAAATTTTGTGAGCCAGGTTTTGACATTGTGAATGGAATTCATATGCACATAAAAGAATTTTTGATGCATGCTTTTATCTAAAGTGTTTCCTTCTCTGTTGATTTTGTATCAGTTACACATTCTCGAATGTTATAGATTGGTAAAGTGAGCTTCTCGTCTGTTATTAGATGATTTTAATAATGGCATGAGCTCAGCTTGAATTACCTGATCCTCTTCCACAGCCTTAAGCAGTTGATCAAGATACACATAAATCGGCTAACTTCTTCTGACTTCCTGATTCACAAATAAACATAGATGCAAGAACATGTCAGGATAAGTTCTAGTTTTTGCTATGGATATTAACTCAAAGAAACATACAATCTGAACTTATTAAGTTCACACGCTAATTAAAATGAAGATCTGGTGGTTGAGTTTTGATTAAACAGAGATAATGGAGAAAAATCCCAAAAAAATGGATAGCACCTGAAGTTCTTCTAATGCTTATTTCTCTGCCAAATCTTGAGATTTTTGTTTTGTATCCAATATCCATATCATCTTCATGCTGCATGACAAGTACAAGCACTTAGCTACAACTCGACATATGACTAAAGATATCACCAGCTTTGATAGATGTTAAGGCAATACATTTTCACCAGCCATCACAGATTCCTTAATGAAATTTATTTGGTTCTCAAACACAAACGACTGCAAAAAAATAAAATCATTTAGAATCTCCGGATCATGGGCCTATTCCATGTTAAAAAGCTAGAAAGGACTATTTTTCAAACGAGATAAACAAATTCCAAAGCAGTAGAATAGGTATAAAAGAAAAAATATGCAACATGTCTTACTGATAATCGTCTGAGGCTTGCTTATTCTTTGCACCAAATTTTAATGTTGATTTTCCTGCATAACAATGTCATTTAAATTAGCATACAAGTAAAAAAGTCACTTAAATCAATGGGTAGTAAACTAAAAGACTGGTCAACAGAAATAGAGTTAAAACAGAAATTACTAATCTGATGGTCCTCCCAAGCTTCTTGCTCTGCATATGGTTTCATTTTCTCCGTTGAATCCAGGTCCCTAGACAAAAGAAAAAAAGTATGATTTAGAACGCCCAAAAAGAATTTTGCAAAATAATAAAGATAGATATTGCTATTGCAAGCAGATAAGAATGTGTTGGGTCACTAGCAAAGCGCTCTTTGTCAGCTCACTTGTATCATTGTACAGCAATAGAAAACCTCTCCTGATCAATACCTCCGTCTTAATCATAAGCATCTGGAATTCTATACTAAACTCCGAGAGGTATAGGATCGGAGTAAAAGGGAGATGTGTTAGATATATAAAAAAACTAAAGAACCAGGAGGGAGATGAAACGTTACCTCTTCGACATTATCTTCATCTTGTGTTCTTTTCTTCACGTGGTCATAAAGCTCTTTCTTGTATCTCTCAAAGAACAAAGATAACAGATCAACCCACGCTCACTATAACAAATCAAATAAATATACTGTTCATCTTCTATCTCATCCCTATAGAGAAAAAAAGGAAACGGGAGAAATCAATTAAAGAGAAGAGATTAATAAAAAAAAAATTGCAAACATCGATGGGGGTGTATTGAACTGAGGATTTTAGTATATTTGCTGGGATTTTAATATTTCAGAATTTTGAGAGATTTGAGTGTAATTTTATTAAGAGATTTGATTAGAATTTATAGAATTTTGGATATTGAATTTTAAGTGATTTTAGAATTTAAAAAAATAAAAGAACAATTTGATTCAACATAATGTGAAGAAGCTTGATCTCTTGTTTTAGTATCATGTATCATGTATCTGGGGGAGTGTATTGAACTGAGATTTTAAGAGATTTTGGGATATTCTTCAATCTCATGTTATTCAATTGATGATTTTTAAAAATCATCTGAAATCCTGTGTTATTGAAAGTGAAATTTATAAAAATCATTTATGTTCTCTTGTTATTCAATCAATAATTTATAAATCTCACTTCCAATCCACTGTTATTCAAAAATCACAAAAAAATTAAAAAATCTATTGAATGTGATTCTAGAAGACTTTTCATTACATTTTTTAGTTTTGAAATCTAAACCAGATTACATACGGTCTTCTATCTAAAACACTCTTTTCTCTCAGACACGGTTATCAAGACACTTTCTGCAACCAAGCTACCCGGCGTCAGTGAGGCCTTTGGCTGCCGGCGTCAGGACAAATTCGATCAATCTCTCGCTCAATTCTTCTCTGCTTTCTCTAGTGTAGCTCTTTTTAAGTTTTTTCCCCAACTTGTTATCTTTTTTAACCCTTTCCAACCCCTAATAAAACCTATCTCAAATTACACCAGCGAAAACCGTCTGTGTCCGCCGATCTGCTACTCACCGGAGAGAACCTCTTCACAAAGCTCGGACACAAACCATACTCTTTCCTCACCGTGGCTCTTTCAAGCGGAACTAGGATTTTCCCCAGTGGACCTAGGTTCCATCGCCGATCCAAACCAAGGTCACAGCTGTCCCCGCCAATCCTTCAATCACCGGAGTTGCGCTTTGCAGCACAAACCCCTCCATTAGTCTCGGGAAGCCGCCACATCTCTGTTTCATCTTGGCAATCGGTTTCAAAGTTAGGATTTTCCCCAGTGGACCTAACTACCAATGGCGATCTTTACCACAGATACCGCATGATACCGCTGCTCTCTCACTCACCGGAGAAGTCTCCTGCACCGCAGATCTCGCGACAGCTCTCGGACGGCGACCTTCCTGGACATCCTGCGCGGTTCCTCCTGCTGAAACTAGGGTTTTCCCTAGTGGACCTAGTCTTCAGCTTAAGCCTATTAAGCCAAAAAAGCCCTGAGGCCTTCAACTCTTATCAAATAGGCTTCAATAGCGTCTCACAGCCCAACTCCTCACTGCCTATGAATCGCCATTGCCTTGACCTGATATGTTTCCCGATAACTGATGGTCGAAGACTCCATCGGCGAAAGGTAACACCAGCTCTGCTTTGGCTATTCATACATCCTATACAGAACCTGGCTCTAGATGTTTTTAGGGGCTTGCGGTTTGAGAATGAATCAATATGGTTCCCTAGGTTATGCTTCTCGATCTGTTCAAGCTCTAGTGATAAATTTGGCTTTGATTTGCTCATTGACGATTATCACTTAAGCTGGACACCTGATGATTCAAAGCATCTTGCTCGTCCCACCCCTACCACTCGGATCCCAGACCAACTAACGTTTAGTGCGAATTATTGATATGATCCAATCCTCATGCTTTGTTTGGTAAAGCAATATTGTCCTGACTACAAAACCATAGTCTCCCAGCCGTTCGCTAAGAACACCTTTTCAATGTCATTAAGTCTTAGCTTGACTGTGACCAACTTGTCTACCATTGAGCTACTCATGGAAGACCTCTCAACAAACCTTGATCTCACATGTGGCAACCTACTATCTAGCTTTTGCTTCAAAGCTCTCTTGGACTCCTTGTTAATCTATTTTATCTTTCATTGTTTGGCATTGGGGAATGCCTCTGTTGTGGTATGGTTTAAACTTTGGATATTTGAATCCTCTTCCTTGTATTTTGTTTAGAAATGAATGAAATCAAGTATTTGACAAAAAAAAAAAAAAATATGTCTTTGAAAATCACACGTGAAACTTTAAAATATTTGTTTTAAAAGACTTCTTCGATCTATAAAAAAAGACTTCTTCGACACTAACAATTTTTTTTTTGCGAACTCTCTCTCTCTTTCTCTCTTTTTCTCTTTACTCTAGAAAATCCTAAAATAATTTGTTGATGTGTAATCCAATTCATCTTCTGCAGGAATCAAATCAAATTGTTGTTAATTTGATGGTATAATATCAAATTCATCAAACGTGAATCAAATCAAATTGGTGTTTAAAAAAACATGTCTTTATACGAATTCATGATAGCAAATGCTTAGGCCTCTCTCTGATCAGATTTGTACGAGAACCCATGATAGCAAATGCTTCATAGTAAACTAATCCATGAATTAAAAATAAAGGGGAATGAGTAGAGGAAAAAATTATGAGCTTTATGATCCAAAAAAACATTAGAATATCATGGGTTCGTTAAGGTGCTGCTTGAGTTTTATTGCCCTCCTTTAAATAAAGGATCATCAACTTCGTTTCTCTGAGACTTGTGCCCACAGAGTCTTCTCTTCTTCATCCGAGTTTCTTCTATTTCAGGTGAATGAAATGAGTTTTAGTTTATCCAGATGGATTTTGGATAAAAGTTTGTAATTTTCCTTGTGGGTTTTGATTGATTGACCGTGAATATATCATCACTTTACCCAGATTAATTTCGATTTGTATCTCCAAATTACTTGTTTTGATCATAATCCGTAATCCAGGTGAGAACAAAAAAAATGGCGTTTGAGACCACTGCGGAAGTTTGTGATGCGAATCAAGAGATGATTCATAGTGGCCAGCTCCGAGCTCTGCAACCCGTTTCACCTAAAAAATTCAAAAGATAATCATGTACTCCGATCATCATGTATTGCATCATGTACTCCGATCACCCAAATCTATACTCTTCTTTTCTTTCCTTTCTATATTCTAAAATCACCTAAAATTCAATAATCAAATCTCACAAAGTCCCAAAACCCAAATCTCAAAATTCTGCCAAAATATCAAGTAAAATCTCCCAAAATTACACTCAAATCTCTCAAAATTATGAAATCTTAAAATCCCATCAAATCTCCTAAAATATGAAATTCAATACACCCCCAAGAGTCTGACTGGTACAAACGCAGCATTTACGGTTACAGCTGCAGGAGATTGCAGAAGTGGACGGTTATGATTTCAAACGTTATTAAGCGTTTTGAACGATTAGTTTAACGTTCTAAAATAGATGCATTTGCGGAAGTTTTACGGTTGACTAGCCAGTGCAATAGCAATTAAAACATTAATGTCAAAAATAAACGTAATATATAATTATACAAATGTTTAAAAACACCAAAAACTTCATTAAACTTGATTAATAATTCAAATTGATTATAAACAAAGTACTAAAATAATTATTCAAAAAACAAATAAATTTCATAGTGAAATACTTATTACTGTATGCATTTGGTTCACCACCTAAAATTACAGTAAATAATGTGACAATACATATAATTAATGGAGAAGATTGATGCCATGAATTTTGTTTAAAAGAGTTACACATGGCCTATAATGAATGAATAAAGAGATATGATATTTATGTTTCCTTCTTGATTTTTCTTAATTTTCATCAATTTGGATAGAAGCCATAATTTGAAAGTTTGAGAGAATAGGATTACAAAAAGTTGATTAGAGTTTGAGAATGTGATAAAAACAATAGAATTACTTGAATATATATCTTATATAATATGATTAGGTTTTTCTCAACTTTTGCTAAAGAGATGACACTTGGCTTACTATATTTCTCTCAACTTTTGCTAAAGAGATGACACTTGGCTTACTATATTTCTGACACATGTATTTTTTTACTGGATCTAATTAACTATACTTTAAACCTAACTAACTACACATGCCCATAAAACCCAAAAAAAAAAACCATCTACATTTTCTTCCTTCCTTTCAGAAACATATGCAGCCCCCAAGAATCTAAAGCTATCTTATATTAGTCTGTGGTTGATTTTATCTCGGAACTATACCAACATTAAATTAAATTTATAGGTTTGAATTCTTGGGTTTAATTTTTGTGTTTGAATCTTATATAATTTTCACGGGCACAAACGGAATCAAATTTAAGTAAGATGGTGGGTATGTATTATTTAAGAAACTTAGTTTTTTTTTTAAAAAAAATTGTACATATAAAATTTTGAGCATACTTTCTGGAAAATTACGTAAGAATGTTAGATGGTTTTGATCTAATTCTATAATTATTATATTTGATTCACACTTATTGTTTCAAACGTCATGGTATTTTTGAATTATATAAAATTTATAAGTTTTCATATTAGGAATTTCAGAATAAATTATGAACATAATCAGTTATGTTTTGATTTGAAATAATACCGTCATTTTATGCATTACCTTATACCCACTATTCTTCTCAATTTTATTTTTCTTTATATTACTTCTTATTTTTAACTTATTATTTTGAAACACTTGCAAATTTATGATCATTAATATTTGATTTCAATCCCTTCTCCTTCTTAAAGGCTCAAACATTCTATAAAGTTTAGTTTTCTAAAAACAACCTATTACCATACAAAGTTACAAACATATCCTCTTTCAGACTATTGTGAAAACTAAAACATTTAGGGGAGTATATTCAACTTGATATTTTAAGTGATTTGTGTAAAATTTACAAATTCTATGTTATTCAATTATTGATTTTAAAAAGTCCATTAAAATCCACTGTTATTGAACTGATGATTTATAAATCTACTTTAAAATCCACTGTTATTCAAAACAGTTTATGGATTTGGATTTTAATAAGTTTTAGGAATTCTGGAGGATTGGAGGGGATTTATTTAGTTAAAAATACAGAAATCCAAATCTCATGGTTTTTGATGGGATTTGAAATAATTTCACCATAAATCATATCAACTTCCCTAAAATCTATCAGAATTCCAAATTTTCTAAATCCAATAAAATCTTCCAAAATCATGGTTTCAATACACCTCTCTTACTTTCTATTCTATCCTCGATTCAATCTCCAACGAACAACAAAACACCGGTAACAATAGTATCGTTGTTCGGATCATCCCTTTTCGGGAAGTTCCTAACTTTAGAAGAAATATTATTTTACTAAGTATTGAATATTTTTTCCAAAAATGTAAATTATTTTTACTATTGTTCATCTTTCGATGATTTATGCAATCATTTTAAAATATTTATAAAAGAAAATAAATAATTTTATGTGTATTTGATTTTAATTTAATATATAATGATGTTGGGCGTCAGATTCTTAGAGTAAGAGTTAAAAGAAACTTAACTATATTATATCATCTAATAATAAAGTAAAGTTTTCTTTTGGAAAGCTCCAAAAGATTGTCATTTAATGCTCTCTTCTTTCACAAGTGTCATTTTGTTTCTTTAAATTTTTAGTGTAACAAATTCATTTAATTGAATTTACATAATAAAATTTTTGCTTAACAAATAATTTGATGATTAAATAGTTTAAGGATATAAGATTATAATATATATATATTTGGGTTGTATAGGATAATGTCGAGTAATAACTGGCTGTTTTATTTTCACGCTTTAATATAAATAATTCACATGATCTTGATATTACATTATTTTATTTATTTTCAATCCATTTAATAAACTAAAGTATATTTTAATATATAATATCTAAATAACTAAATGAGAATTGAATATTTTTTTTTGATAAAGAGATAACTGTATATATTTCTGTTTAAAGAGAGAAGTGAATATGTATTAAAATTCATGATTTGATTAGCTAAGATGCCTGTTCATAGATCTATATTTATAACATATAACTCTTGAATATATATTTAAAACAATAGATATTTTAGTTATTAATTCATAATAATGTATATTTATAAACCTGACACATTTTTTATTAACTTCTCTATTCTGTCTCATCAATCCCATATGTTGTACTAATTAACTCTCATTTTTGTAACTTTCATAATATTTATAGTAATGCAATGAATGACTAATAATAGTATTTAGAAATATTACATATTTATATGAAAATATATTAATATGTAATGATTGCATATCTATAACTCTCACAAAGTTTATGTGACTCCTATAACAATGAAATACTCCCTCTGTTTTAATTTAGTTGTCGTTTAAGGTTTTCAATGAAAATGTTTGGTGAATATTCCAGTTTTTTTCCTGCTGTTTTAAAATTTTGACCAATGAAATATTTATAAAATATATTAATAAAAGATAAAACAGACGATTTAATAGTTTTTTTTTTAATTTGTGTGAGAAAACCTTAAATGACAGGTAAAAAACCGGAGAAAGTATAAATTACATTTACCTAATTGATATAATGATTAGTGCATTTATTATCTAAATAAATAATAAATTTTCCATATGCTCTTAACTACAATTTCTCTTATAAATAGAAAGATACACATTTTACTAACCCTCATATCTCAAATCTTACATAATATTTTTATTTAATTAATATTGTCTTAACTAACATTCTCCAAAATTACAAAAAGAACGACACAACTACATGTATTGGCTTTCTTTTGTCTGGCTTAGAGCGGCCTATCAAGGGCCTAAGAGCAATGCCCTATTTGTTATCACCATGTAGAACTAGAGGCTTTATGTTGGGGTATGGAAAGTGCTCTCTCTCTCTCTCTGGTATATGATATGGTTCATTTTGAGACAGATTGTCAAGAGATTTTAAGTGTCATAGATGAGTTAAAAGACTGCCCAGCATTTGCTTCGGAATTAGATTCTTTTCAATCTTATCAAAGGAGGTTTTCTATTGGATGTATACCTAGATTGAACAATGTCCATGTCGACCATCTTGCAAAAGCGGCTCGAATACGAGGATTTTTCTTTTCCTATATAAGTCCGTAGGTTCCGGAATGGGTAGCTCACGAGACTATCCTATTTGAACCGGCTTAATAAGATATGATGTTTTTGAAATAAAAAAAGATGTTGACGATANGATTGTCATTTAATGCTCTCTTCTTTCACAAGTGTCATTTTGTTTCTTTAAATTTTTAGTGTAACAAATTCATTTAATTGAATTTACATAATAAAATTTTTGCTTAACAAATAATTTGATGATTAAATAGTTTAAGGATATAAGATTATAATATATATATATTTGGGTTGTATAGGATAATGTCGAGTAATAACTGGCTGTTTTATTTTCACGCTTTAATATAAATAATTCACATGATCTTGATATTACATTATTTTATTTATTTTCAATCCATTTAATAAACTAAAGTATATTTTAATATATAATATCTAAATAACTAAATGAGAATTGAATATTTTTTTTTGATAAAGAGATAACTGTATATATTTCTGTTTAAAGAGAGAAGTGAATATGTATTAAAATTCATGATTTGATTAGCTAAGATGCCTGTTCATAGATCTATATTTATAACATATAACTCTTGAATATATATTTAAAACAATAGATATTTTAGTTATTAATTCATAATAATGTATATTTATAAACCTGACACATTTTTTATTAACTTCTCTATTCTGTCTCATCAATCCCATATGTTGTACTAATTAACTCTCATTTTTGTAACTTTCATAATATTTATAGTAATGCAATGAATGACTAATAATAGTATTTAGAAATATTACATATTTATATGAAAATATATTAATATGTAATGATTGCATATCTATAACTCTCACAAAGTTTATGTGACTCCTATAACAATGAAATACTCCCTCTGTTTTAATTTAGTTGTCGTTTAAGGTTTTCAATGAAAATGTTTGGTGAATATTCCAGTTTTTTTCCTGCTGTTTTAAAATTTTGACNTTGTCGTTTTAGGTTTTCAATGAAAATGTTTGGTGAATATTCCAGTTTTTATCCTGCTGTTTTAAAATTTTGATCAATGAAATATTTATAAAATATATTAATAAAAGATAAAACAGACGATTTAATAGTTTTTTTTTTAATTTGTGTGAGAAAACCTTAAATGACAGGTAAAAAACCGGAGAAAGTATAAATTACATTTACCTAATTGATATAATGATTAGTGCATTTATTATCTAAATAAATAATAAATTTTCCATATGCTCTTAACTACAATTTCTCTTATAAATAGAAAGATACACATTTTACTAACCCTCATATCTCAAATCTTACATAATATTTTTATTTAATTAATATTGTCTTAACTAACATTCTCCAAAATTACAAAAAGAACGACACAACTACATGTATTGGCTTTCTTTTGTCTGGCTTAGAGCGGCCTATCAAGGGCCTAAGAGCAATGCCCTATTTGTTATCACCATGTAGAACTAGAGGCTTTATGTTGGGGTATGGAAAGTGCTCTCTCTCTCTCTCTGGTATATGATATGGTTCATTTTGAGATAGATTGTCAAGAGATTTTAAGTGTCATAGATGAGTTAAAAGACTGCCCAGCGTTTGCTTCGGAATTAGATTCTTTTCAATCTTATCAAAGGAGGTTTTCTATTGGATGTATACCTAGATTGAACAATGTCCATGTCGACCATCTTGCAAAAGCGGCTCGAATACGAGGATTTTTCTTTTCCTATATAAGTCCGTAGGTTCCGGAATGGGTAGCTCACGAGACTATCCTATTTGAACCGGCTTAATAAGATATGATGTTTTTGAAATAAAAAAAGATGTTGACGATAAAAAAAAAAATAACAAACAAATATCCAAAAACAATGTAAACTAAATCCGTGCGTAGCACGGAATGACTACTAGTAGAAGATATAAGAAACAATATTTTCATTGTTTTTTATTATGTTTTAAAATAAAAAAAAAAATCTCAATCACAATCGACTGCAACGCAGTGTTTGAGGGTGGTAGGAGAACCAATCAACACCTTACTTCATCCAGTTTCTTTTGTTCTCGCTTCTTTAAATTTTCTTGTCTCGAGACTTTCCTGTATCAGACCAACAAAAAGTGATCAATATGGACATTACAAAAATAGCCTTCAAAGAGATTAATTCTAGTAAGAACACTGTCAAGAGTAATTAACCGTAGCTCAACAGATCTTACTATATCAGAAGGAGACGGGTGAGAGAGTCTCCGACGTAAATCTAGAGTATGCTCATTGGCGCACATATAAAACGTGAGAGTGTGAGACAATTGATGCTTTCTTGGTTTTACACGGTGTTACTTTTTGGGAGTTAAAAGAGGAATAGTTTTGGAAGCAAGAAAATGAAGAGAAATGTCTGAACAATAACGTTAGTATTTCATTAAGAAGGTTACTCTTTGTTCTCTTTTCTCATTTAGAAGGTAACGTTGAGTCAAAAATGATTATTGTATATACAATTTCGTTAGGCGTTAGTGTGTTTCTGATTAGATCTGTATTTGTGTTTGATTTTGATACTTAAAAGGAGTTGTGCTTGGATTAATAAATATTGTTAAGCTTAATCCATAGAAGAGCACCAAATAAAACAGTGGATGGTATACACGATCGACACTTCTCTCTACCAAATCCTTTGTATCAAATTAAACACGATACCAGAATCCTTAGTTTATCCCCAAATCTATGTGAATCCAATAGCAGCCAACATGAAACAAAACTCTTCTACTTCACCAACCAAATGAGGTCAATCAACAATTAAAACATTTATATTCATCTCATGTTTCTGATTTGGAAATTATCAAAACGTACCAGATGATGACTGGAGAAGATTTGACTCAATACCGATTAATATCATGGAAGAAAGAAGCCTATTGTTTATTTATTGTTTTAATTTCGTATACGCAACATCTTATAGAGAAGAATATGAACTGAATCACTTGATGAGAATGCATCTCGTTGGTGCTCCTTCCGCTCCAACCAACCTCAACGGTAAGCAATGAAGCGAGTACATGCCTACCTCAACGATTCCACAGGGATTATATCCTGAAATCATATCAAAGATGTATTTCATTCACATTCATCCCTCGTCTCACTTTATGCCTACTTAACTAACAAAAATATCCCTCACTTTCTTGCTATGTGAAATCTTGGGATCGACACATCAACAAGAGAAAACAAAAAAAAACAAAAGCTGGGGGTTTGATATATTTCCACAAATCCAAAGATGGTTTCCTTCAAAATTGGCAATGCAAAGACAATTTCAAAAAAGTAAAAGCAATGTTTACGTACTTGATATTCTAATAGTGCAAAAAAATATACCCACCCGTTGTTCAAGTATAACCTTGTGCGCCGCAGGTGCTTCATCATAAGCAGCAAATGAAAGATAGTCAAGCCCTGGATTTCACAACGAATAATAACCCTTTTCAGAAAAAATTATACAAGAAGAGATACTTAACGGCGTAAAAAGCTAACAAAACCGAAAAAAAATCCATCGCTCACCAACAAGTTTGATATCTGTATTCTCAATCAACCATTTCACCCCATCAGTCAAGAACCCAACAAAGCTTGAATCAAATTCTTTCTTAAACATAAGCCGCCTGATATAGAGTAAGCCTTTGTTCTCTTAATTATAAAAGTCTTATGCAATAAGTTCAAGATTTTGGTAACTTGTACACACTAACACTATGTTCGTATTTTGAGACTCACCTATCAGTATTCAATGTTTTGAATAGCACACGACGAACTCCCTTTGGAATATTAAGTGATTCCATTACTTCAGCTATGATGACACAAACAGAAACATAAGACAAAGATTTTATACAAATTCTCTATATATTTTTTTTAAGTAAAAAATGCCTAATCTCAACTCACCAGTAATGTTTTTATCTCTTGGAACATCAACCAACAAAGCAGGACCTATAGAATAAGTTCAAAAACAAAAATAATAAAATTATCACTACAAAAAAAAAAAAAAAAAACAATTAAGAGAAACTTTACCGTTAAGGGTTTGAAGATTAAGTGATTCAGCATCAAAACCAGAATCATAATAATGATCATGGAAATGGCCTGGAGCATCAACATGAGTTCCAGAGTGAACAGATAGCCTCATCTCCGAGATATTAGCTTCTGATCCATTCTTCATACTCACGCCAAGTCTCAGAAACTTTCCTAATCCTTTTGAAGACTCCCAAACAGGCATCTCCGGGGTGTACCGGTGGCTGATATCGAATATTTTCCTTTCTCCGCCATAAACTTCACAACGGATTGGTTTAAGATCGTCCGAGTGTTTTGTTGCGACGCCAAAGGTACTGAGAATTGAAGGGAAAGCTTCATCAACGGCGAAGCTAGTTAAAATTGAGATGGATAGTGTAGTGACGGTGATGAGGATATGGAAATTTACGGTTTCGGTCATTGTTTCGGGTCGTTGTTATTTGCTACTATTATATAGATTATATAATCTAGGTTTGATAATGTTATATAATCTATATAATAGTAGCAAATAGCAAATTGAGTTTTGAGCTTGGGGGAAAACTGTTTGTCTCATAGTGGAATTTTCTGAATTCAATGTATTATTTGGATATCTGAAATCTTGGACCAGCCTAATCACATGATTAAGTTAGTCTTGCGAGGGGATCTATACCGAACCAAAGGACGACACTAGTATGACATATACCCACTTTTTACCTAACGAAAGAACAACAACACTTTATCTACTGTTGCATTTCTTAGGCAAATCGTTTAATCTGGGCAAGAAGCTACCAACTTGTGGAAATTGGCTTTATGCTAATCTCTATTGCTGTTTCTTTTCATAGACAATTTTGTTTGTTCCCTTATTGTCGATTTCGCAGAACATGTGAAAAATCATCTGTTTGAAAAGCCTTTAAGAGACATCAAGTTATTCGGATAATTGAAGCCATGTGGTTTGTGCATTGTAGGCCTGGGCATTCGGGTACCCGTTCGGGTTCGGTTCGGGTATTTCGGGTTTTCGAGTTTTCGGGTGTAGAGGTATAGGACGCGTTGAAGCCATGTGGTTTGTGCGTTGTAGGCCTAGTGCGTTGCAGTCATCCTTAAAATTTTAATTCACTTTGTAAGGGTCACACTTAATGTAAAATTATAAAACGAATATCTTGAAAAATCTAAAACATAGTAATCAATGTTAAAAATAATAATAATGATCATATTTTTTATGATTCAATGCCAAATTCTACAAAAAGTGATATGTAAGTCGTTAAAAAAAGTGTTATATAAACCATATATATTTCATGAGAAAATCATATTCTTAAGTGGAACTATAGCTCTACACCATGATAAATAAAAAAAAGTTATATATTTAAATCAATGGAACTAAAATTCTACAACATGATAAAAAAAAAGTTTGAGATTCATTAATTAAATCAAATAATTTTAATCAAAAAAATTGGCCGCAAACAACATAGAGATGTTAGTAAAATCTATAACATTTAAATTTATTTTCAACTTTTTAATTATAAGAGTTTGAACTTGATAATTTTTATAGGATGCGTTTTCATCTTCTTATAATTATAATTAAAAGAGGAGTACGTTTTTTAAAATGTCCGAAATCCTCACTGTATTTACAGCAATTGCCACTGAATACATATAAAAGGACAATGAATCGATTAATTGAGCACGGTAAATGTGTCCAAAAATTTAAAATAAAAAAACCCCGACCCATTAAACGTAGGATCC
>NC_025701.1:24801301-24804254 GCF_000633955.1 Camelina sativa
CTAGTAGCAGAGGCACTGCTTTGAAGGCGGCGATCAGCGTGGCTTTAACGTCGGGTGTATTAAGGCTGGCCTGTTATTCGGATTGCAAAGAATTCATCTTTCTTCTCAATGTCGATGGCCAAGCAATGAAGTCGACGGTATCATTGTGGTTATCGGGTTTCAAAAGACCAAGTTTCTCACATTTTCCTTTCATCTTGTACTGCAGTCTACTGTTGTTTCTTGTTATGTCTCCTCCTTCATTGGAGTTTGAGTTTATCTTAATATAATTAAGGGTTTTCAAAAAAAAAAAAAGTGTATACAACCATATTACTGCAGAGGAAAATACCCTTATCAAACAAGCTTCCAACGCAGCTACTAATTTGCAGGTTTATTTTATTTGCTCATTTTAGTTTGAGAACTCTGTGGTGTCGAAACTTAAATATTACTTTTCCATTTGTGACGGATGAGAATTTTGGTTCCCCAGGCTGCAAGTGCTTATCAGAAAAGTAATTAAGGTACATGAGTGTTTTTATAAACACGACCTCTTCAAATCTTTTTTTTAACTTCAAAAATAATAAAATCTACTAGTAATGACTTTCAAATCCATTAGTAATGTCATTCAAATCCACTAGTAATGACAACAAATCCACGTTAAATGCATTAAAAAGCTATAGAATTCTAAAATCCACTAATAAGTGAAATCCATGAAAATACTTCTTCCAATAACACTCTCTTAGTAATAAACATAAAAGATTATAACTCATAAATTAGAAAACATTTAACCTGCGGTGTACCGCGGGTTCGAACCTAGTAATTATTACAATGGTAAGAGATTTATCGTCTATATACGTTTATGTATAATTTGTCAAAAGACACTAAGTCTAAGAGCACATTTGTTTTTTTTTACGCAGTCTAAGAGCACATAAGAAAGCGACAAGTATAATAATTTTTTTTTTTTATATATTTGTATTTCATTACTAACTGTAAGTTGTTTCTTTATAACTTTTACTGTAAAGTATTTTCGGTAGTTTAGTACTTCACAGTGTCACCAAATGAATTAATCATAATTACTAATCATGTACAAGAACCTATTTAATATAACTTTTACTGTAACGTATTTTCGGTTATTTAAATCTTTTGTCACTTTTGTTAAGGCCATCTTTAGTTATCTTTATCTTTCTCAGTTTAAAACTTTTATTTACTGGTTGTTGTGAATTTGTGATCCATATTTAAGCAAAAAAGTAGGTCTGGCCATTTGGGTGTTCGGGTCGGGTTTAGGTTCGAGTAATTCGGGTTTGGGTTTTTTGGGTTTACTAATATAGGATCCGAACATGTGTTCATATAATTTCGGATCGGGTTCAGGTTCGGTTCCTATCGGGTTCGGCTTATTTGGGTATTGACTTTACGAAATCTGTAATGTATCTAAAATATATTCGGTTATGGATAGTACCTACTCGAACATATCCAAATTACCCACAAAAACCTGAATTATAATTGTACAAACAGTTGTATAATCTAACAAATTCACCAAAAAACAATGAACTAAACCTTAAACAAATGAAACTGAGCATACAATGAAATCTTAAACAAATGAAACTGAGCATACCATGTCTCGCAAAATAATTCACAAGGATTCGAAGAGGGAAGTTAAGGCAAACGGTTTTATGAAATCATATCATATGTGATAATGTGATATCGTGTATAATTGTTCTCGGGTATAAACAAGTATCTTCGGTTCTTCGGATTCAGTTCGGGTAATACCCGATACCAGTGGTTATTTGAAAACCAAAACCTATTGGTTATTTAAACAAAATTAGTTTGGGTCGGGTTCGGATATTTTCGGATCGGGTTCGGGTCGGTTCCTCGGGTTCGGTTTATTTGCCCAGGCCTACAAAAAATAAAGTAAATTAAATAGAAGGTTTTAAGAAAAAAAATGACTAGATCATTACTGGTTAATAAAAGGTAAAATCATCCAAAATACTCATGCCATTACCATATTATTGTATTACTTAGTTTTTGTTTCTAAAGTTTTGGTATCTCACCTTTATTGTACTCTTTAATAAATTTACGTCCCACAGAAAATATGCCTAAGCCTGCTTGTCGTCTTATGGACGTGAGATGAGCTGTTTGTGTTCGAACACGTCTTACATCGAGACAATTTATTACACACCACTTGCGACAGTCTTATTCTTTCCGGAGTGTTGTGCGGACACAAAATGCTTTTGACCCGAATGAAGTGTTGCCATTTCAATCAGGTTTTCTCAAAACTATCTAGAGATTCTGTGTAATATTTTTATTGAACGTGTGATTGATGTGAACTCTTTTCAATATACGGGTTCTAATTTATTTATACAGACATGTAGTAAACATTTGAATTCATGTGGAATGTAGAACTTGCATATAATAGAAAGAAAAAAGAAAAAAGAAAAAGGATCATACCAAATCTTAAGTATCTTACGTATTGACTAGACATGCTGTACATTTGAATCGATAAAACTAGAACATTCAAATCTTCCTTTACAAAATAAGCCGAACTGGTCAACATAAGTCAAATTATTAAAAAGCAATGAAAGTTATTTACAAAATTTGTTTTATAAATTTCAATTCCATCTTCACATTTCATCATGAACATCAATTGAAGTTATACCTTAAACATAAATTATGTCATCCATGTAGAAGAAAATATCTTTTGGGAGGTTATCAGTTAATTGGGTCCTGGGCATGATATGTTATTTCAACAAAACCGGTCCAAAATCATGTCATAAAAAGAAGAATTTAAGAACCTGGAAAATTCTAGACATAACCTGATGTAGTTCGAAATATGTTTTTTCATGAAAACAATAAGTGACATTTTGGGGGGGAAAAAAATTATTGAATCTAACATTGGACATTTTTTTTTTTTTGACAACAAAACATTGGACATTGGACATCTTTTAGTTCGTAATAAATGGTTCTTTGAATGTATATATGATAT
>NC_025701.1:24804264-24824691 GCF_000633955.1 Camelina sativa
TTTTTTTTTTTTTTTTTTTTTTTTTGACAAGTTATTGTCTATTGACACAAAAATTACAAATAAAATATAAATTCTAAAGAAATATAAAATTAAAATGGAAATATTTAATAATTTTTCTCCACAAAAACATTATCTCCACAGAGAGAGTATAGAAAGGACAATTGGGAGACGTGGACGCACTGTAAGCCCGTCAACAGATTTCCTTGATATCTCTTAATCTCTTTACTTCCACACCACAACACATCACTGATCCTTCTCTCATCCTCAGACACAGCAGCACAACACACAACACACAAAATATCTCTTCGATGGCTCAAACCATGCTGCTTACTTCCGGTGTCTCCGCCGGCCAGTTCTTGAGGAACAAGAACCCTTTGGCTCAGCCCAAAGTTCACCATCTCTTCCTCTCTGGAACCTCCCCGGTTGCTCTACCATCCCGTAGACAATCATTCGTTCCTCTTGCTCTCTTCAAACCCAAAACCAAAGCTGCTCCCAAAAAGGTTCACACAACCCCTTTTACTTGTCCCACAAGGTACATATGTTGTGTGTTGATGATAATGTAAAGATTTTCGTACGAATTTTAGGTTGTGAAGCCGAAGGAGAAGGTTGAGGACGGTATCTTCGGAACGTCAGGTGGGATTGGTTTCACAAAGGCGAATGAGCTCTTCGTGGGTCGTGTGGCTATGATCGGTTTCGCCGTAAGTCCCTTCTCTTTCACTTAGACACAACAAACTAGTGTTTCAAGAAAGAAGCATTGATATGAATTTTGAGTTTATATGCATGTGTAGGCATCGCTGCTGGGTGAGGCTTTGACCGGGAAAGGGATATTAGCTCAGCTGAATCTGGAGACAGGGATACCGATTTACGAAGCAGAACCATTGCTTCTCTTCTTCATCTTGTTCACTTTGTTGGGAGCCATTGGAGCGCTCGGAGACAGAGGAAAATTCGTCGACGATCCTCCCACCGGACTTGAGAAAGCCGTCATTCCTCCTGGCAAAGGCGTCCGATCTGCCCTCGGCCTCAAAGAACAAGGTCACTCTCAAGATTTCTATTTCATTCTTTGTTACAATGCATAGGATACGTAGTAGGAGATGCGACTTAGGCAAATGCCGGAAATTAGATTAATTAGTCCTAAGTCAAATATAATCTTCCATACCAACATTTTTCTGTAGATTAAATCGTACGTATGATTGCAATTGAATTAAGTATAGTGTCTGAATCTTCTCTATGTTGATTTTATCGTTATCCTATGATACAAATATGATAGNACATCACTGATCCTTCTCTCATCCTCAGACACAGCAGCACAACACACAACACACAAAATATCTCTTCGATGGCTCAAACCATGCTGCTTACTTCCGGTGTCTCCGCCGGCCAGTTCTTGAGGAACAAGAACCCTTTGGCTCAGCCCAAAGTTCACCATCTCTTCCTCTCTGGAACCTCCCCGGTTGCTCTACCATCCCGTAGACAATCATTCGTTCCTCTTGCTCTCTTCAAACCCAAAACCAAAGCTGCTCCCAAAAAGGTTCACACAACCCCTTTTACTTGTCCCACAAGGTACATATGTTGTGTGTTGATGATAATGTAAAGATTTTCGTACGAATTTTAGGTTGTGAAGCCGAAGGAGAAGGTTGAGGACGGTATCTTCGGAACGTCAGGTGGGATTGGTTTCACAAAGGCGAATGAGCTCTTCGTGGGTCGTGTGGCTATGATCGGTTTCGCCGTAAGTCCCTTCTCTTTCACTTAGACACAACAAACTAGTGTTTCAAGAAAGAAGCATTGATATGAATTTTGAGTTTATATGCATGTGTAGGCATCGCTGCTGGGTGAGGCTTTGACCGGGAAAGGGATATTAGCTCAGCTGAATCTGGAGACAGGGATACCGATTTACGAAGCAGAACCATTGCTTCTCTTCTTCATCTTGTTCACTTTGTTGGGAGCCATTGGAGCGCTCGGAGACAGAGGAAAATTCGTCGACGATCCTCCCACCGGACTTGAGAAAGCCGTCATTCCTCCTGGCAAAGGCGTCCGATCTGCCCTCGGCCTCAAAGAACAAGGTCACTCTCAAGATTTCTATTTCATTCTTTGTTACAATGCATAGGATACGTAGTAGGAGATGCGACTTAGGCAAATGCCGGAAATTAGATTAATTAGTCCTAAGTCAAATATAATCTTCCATACCAACATTTTTCTGTAGATTAAATCGTACGTATGATTGCAATTGAATTAAGTATAGTGTCTGAATCTTCTCTATGTTGATTTTATCGTTATCCTATGATACAAATATGATAGTATTGAGAGTTATATGGTCTAATTTAGTGCAATGGTTTCAAATAGATTGATTATGTGGTTGTTGTTTGGTTGTGTGAAGGTCCATTGTTTGGATTCACCAAGGCGAACGAGCTATTCGTAGGAAGATTGGCACAGTTGGGAATAGCATTTTCACTGATTGGAGAGATTATAACCGGGAAAGGAGCATTAGCTCAACTTAACATTGAGACCGGTATACCGATTCAAGATATCGAACCACTTGTCCTCTTAAACGTTGCTTTCTTCTTCTTTGCTGCCATTAATCCTGGTAATGGAAAATTCATCACTGATGATGGTGAAGAAAGCTAAATTCTCATGTATTTAAATTTAGTAGAGTGTGTGACCATCTCTTCATTTTGAGACAAAAGGAAATGGACAGCTTAAATTGTTGTAATACTTAAATCCTTTTGTTTTAACTTGGAATTTTCTGATTACCAACAGACATAGTTGCTCTTTATATACATCTAAGTGACTAGGTGATATCATTCAGCATCTCTCAACAGACATAACACTGCAATTTTAAAACGTTCATCATTGAACACATGTTGGTAGATAAAATAGAATTGAATATTGATGTTAAGTCACATGCTATGAATTCATTTGATTACAAAGCAGAGTTTACATGCAATCTTAACATGGTTACCATATATCTAAGCATATTGTTGAGGTAATTGTGTGGATGGAGTTGGGCATTCAGCTTTTATAGCCAAGAACGATCGGAGCAATAATTTTGCTTGGGTTATCCACTTTTATTCACCCTGTTTGATGTTGATAAAACAATAAAAACATCACCTTTTTTATTAGCCAATCAAAATACAACAATATGCCATGTAATACTATATTAAAAATAAATCAAAATTATAATTATAAAAACAAAACAAATTAAGGAAACAAAATATGCAGAATTTTTATTAAACAATTTTAAATATAGGTTTGAATTAATATAAAATGATTATGATTTCAATTTTCAATTAAAGAAAATTGTACGTCGGTTTGAGTTTATAAATGAGGATTTAAGTTTTAAATTTTACAAAACGAAATTATATGTCAGTTTAGGTTTATAAATAAGGATTAGGGTTTACAATTAAACGATAATTTGTGTCGGTTTGGGTTTATAACGATTTNGGAAGATTGGCACAGTTGGGAATAGCATTTTCACTGATTGGAGAGATTATAACCGGGAAAGGAGCATTAGCTCAACTTAACATTGAGACCGGTATACCGATTCAAGATATCGAACCACTTGTCCTCTTAAACGTTGCTTTCTTCTTCTTTGCTGCCATTAATCCTGGTAATGGAAAATTCATCACTGATGATGGTGAAGAAAGCTAAATTCTCATGTATTTAAATTTAGTAGAGTGTGTGACCATCTCTTCATGTTGAGACAAAAGGAAATGGACAGCTTAAATTGTTGTAATACTTAAATCCTTTTGTTTTAACTTGGAATTTTCTGATTACCAACAGACATAGTTGCTCTTTATATACATCTAAGTGACTAGGTGATATCATTCAGCATCTCTCAACAGACATAACACTGCAATTTTAAAACGTTCATCATTGAACACATGTTGGTAGATAAAATAGAATTGAATATTGATGTTAAGTCACATGCTATGAATTCATTTGATTACAAAGCAGAGTTTACATGCAATCTTAACATGGTTACCATATATCTAAGCATATTGTTGAGGTAATTGTGTGGATGGAGTTGGGCATTCAGCTTTTATAGCCAAGAACGATCGGAGCAATAATTTTGCTTGGGTTATCCACTTTTATTCACCCTGTTTGATGTTGATAAAACAATAAAAACATCACCTTTTTTATTAGCCAATCAAAATACAACAATATGCCATGTAATACTATATTAAAAATAAATCAAAATTATAATTATAAAAACAAAACAAATTAAGGAAACAAAATATGCAGAATTTTTATTAAACAATTTTAAATATAGGTTTGAATTAATATAAAATGATTATGATTTCAATTTTCAATTAAAGAAAATTGTACGTCGGTTTGAGTTTATAAATGAGGATTTAAGTTTTAAATTTTACAAAACGAAATTATATGTCAGTTTAGGTTTATAAATAAGGATTAGGGTTTACAATTAAACGATAATTTGTGTCGGTTTGGGTTTATAACGATTTATATTTTACAACTTAACGAAATTATATGTTGGTTTGAATTTATAAATGATAGTTAATGTTTAGATTTTATAATATTAAACGAGTTTATATATCAGGTTGGGTTTACAAAAGAGAATTAAGGTTAAGATTTTATACTTAAACAAGATTATGCATTGGTTTGGGTTTAATTAAATTATTTTTTTTGTTGATGATTTTTTAAAATGTATATTTTAATTATATAATTTTTATTTATTTTAATATGACATGACATTACTAGATTGGCTAAAATAAGAGAGGTAAATGAAAGGAGTGAACCCAAGTATGGTCAGGTTATTAAATCAATAAAAACTTAATTGTATACGCACGACATTTTCTAAAGAATGGTTTAAATTAAACGTCTAAATAAAACAGTCATTCTATATATTTAAAATAATTTTGAGAAAAAACTTTAAAAATGACAAAAATACCATGGTTATGGAATAGAGGATAAAAAATTGGTAAAAAATGTTACAAAAATAATAATTATAATACATGAAAAATTATCGTTGTAATATCAAAATGTAGGTTCTTTACTATTCATATTTCATTTGAATTTTTATAAATAATATAATTTATCTCATTTTCTGTATTTTTCTCTCATTTGTTTATGAGCTATATATATATATATATATATATGAGATTGTGAAATAGATAAATTTGTTTCTCAATGTCTATTAAAATTCTGTGTTTGAATAAGCAAATAAACTGTAGATGTTTCAACAAGGATTCTCAGTTTCTCATATCTATGGATATATATATATATCGAGTATATAAATTGAATATATTATGTAAATTATATATAGTATTTGTATTATAATATGTAAATTTTATATATATTGATTAAAGTATAATATTATGGTTTCTTTTTTCTTTGTGTCATTCCTAGTGTTACACCTTAAAGAAACCTAAAACCACTTCCAGCAGGTTAGTTAGTAATCATTTTAACAAAAAGATAAGTTTGTATCTAACTTTTATTGTTGTTTTTGATTAACAGAAAGTTTATGTCATACTAATTATAAAATGTTTTTGTCGCTAAATTATTTTTCAAAATGTGTTTGGACTTATTTTTAGTTATTCTATATAAACAAACAAACAAACAAAAATACAAATTTAAATTGAATTATGAAACCGTCGTCTATATATACCTAACACATATATACTTTAGACCCTTAGATTAATGAGTATATGCAGTAGATAGCACAAGATCAGAACATAATTAAGAAAATACCACAACTGTGAGAGAGGGTGTTCTCTCTCTTCCATCACAATTACAATTATATCCATTTCAAATATTACATGTGATTTTTTTAAATATCATGTCATTTTTTTTTTTCACATATTCTCTCTTCCCTCATGCATTCTCTCTCTTTCAGCTCTCTCTCTCTTCTTTTTCCTCATGCCCATTCACCATGAAACATCTGTCATTTTATTTCTATTTTTCTTTCTCTTTCACTAACTCTCTCTCTTTTCTCTCATATCCAGTCACCTTGGAACTTCTGCTATTATTTTTTGGAACATGCTATTTTTTCGAATTACATGCAATATTAGTTAATTTCTCTTTTTAACATGATACTGTTTAATATAACACGGTATTTTTATATATTGAACATTTTTTAGTTTAATATAACATGTTATTTTAAAAAATCTCATGCATTATTCATTCTTTCTAATCTAACATTAAAACAAAATAGGGTAATTATGTCTTTTCACTCCACAATAAATGTGGGCCCAGTGGTATTTTCCTATAAAAAAAAAATTTGTGGTATTTTCTTTATTTCTTTCCATAATTGTGGTATTTGCTAATATTACTCTAGATTAATTATCTTTTAATATAAGTAAATCTTTCAAAGCATATTTTGATATGACAAATCTAAATTTTTTATGCTTAAAATTCTGGTTGGTTCGATTAAATTTTCAAACATAGCATTTACATAAAATTACCATCGACTCAATGAGAAGATGTACATGGCTTATAATTCTATCTAAAAGACTAAAACTATCAAAATATACATAGATAGTCTGCAAAACGTTCTTAAAGATCAAATAGCTTACACCAAGATTGCCTTGGTCTTTTGATTTTAGGAGCAAAATCTTTCTTCCGGAATAGGTTAGACAATCATCAGCTAGTAATCAATAAGTTACGAAAATGGAAATTGGAAAATATGTAACGTAGTCAGGAATAACTATAGAAAAGCTGATGATATTCTTCCTTAAAGCTGGTTATATGTTGAACTGTATTTTTCCAAGTACTATGAAGTAAAGTAAAAGATTTACAATAGACACAAGAAAAAATTCTCATAAGAAGATAACTGACGAGTAAAATGGCTGACTACACCAACTCCTCACTCCTAAAAAGTGAGAGACTTTCAAATTAAGTTTCATTTTGAGGGCCTTGAACAGTTGAACTTGGCTTGTTGCAGAGACTAGTGACTTGTTGCAGAGACTGGTCTGGCTCTTCTACCGACTACGGTTCTACCTCCTCTTCACTCTTCAGACATGTGATAAGTCCTCTTGGTTAAACAGAAACAAGAGATCAACAACAGAAGCTTCATTAATTAAGTAAATGGGTTCCCATCACAGAACGTAGCACGTATGAATTGCATAAGTAATTTTTTTCCGTTATCTCATTACAGAATAACCAAGCCATATTGAAATGAAATGATCATACACAAGATATATTGAAATGATAGGAAATAAAACTTGTATCCAAAGTACGAACCAGGCTAGTTCAGCACAAGGGAGATTTTCAACAGGTTAAGAAATCACCTTAAAGAATTTCAAATTACCAGGGACTTGGCTAATATACCCTTCACGAGGATCTGTCATCCAAAATCTGAAGATTAATGTTATTTCCAATAGATGAGGGAAGCTCCACTAGGCTTGAACATCCACGAATATATAATTCCTGGAGATGAATGAGATTTCCAATAGAAGAAGGGAGCTCCACTAGACTTGAGCACCAACCGAGATTTAATTGTTTGAGATTAATGTTATTTCCAATAGATAAAGGAATCTCCACTAGACTTGAGCACCAACCGAGAACCAATACTTGGAGATTAATGAGATCTCCAATAGATGAAGGGAGCTCCACTAGACTTGAGCATCCACGAAGATCCAATTCATGGAGATTAATCATATTTCCAATAGATGAGGGAAGCTCCACTAGACTCGAGCATCCAAAAAAGTCTAATTTCTGGAGATTAATGATATTACCAATAGTCGAAGGAAATTCCACTAGGCTTGAACATTTACCGAGTTCCCATTTTTGGAGATTAATGAGATTTCTAATAGATGAGGGAAGTTCCACTAGGCTTGAGCATCCAAAAATAGTACAATTCCTCAAGATTAATGAGATTCCCAATAGATGAGGGAAGCTCCAATAGACTTGAACATCTACTTTTTTTTTTGGACAAACATATGATTTCATTCATTCAAACCAAATCAAGGTACAAAGGTGGAGATTCACAGATCTCAAAGTTTAAAAGGTTACAAAGGAAGGTATTCCCCAATACCATAAAATAGAAGATAAAAGACATCGAGATTAACACCATGAGAGCTATGAAACAAATGCTGTGAAGCAAATAGGAACATGAGAGATCACGGAGGCTCGAATGATCATCATCGAAGGAATCGATGAATGAGAAGATTGTCACGGTCATTAGACACTTGGACGTTAAAGAGGGAGCCAAAGCCAAACAACTCGCCGAGACGAGGTACACTAATAGCGCAATGGCGGAGGTTCCAGGGACCATGGTGTTAAGGTCCAGGGTAGGCTGATGCGAAGCCCAAATCAGAAGGTAGCTTCCGTTGGAGCGAGGGTAATCTTCAAACCATAGGATCCGAGGGATGGCAGAGGTACTGCAGTAAATTGGCTTGAAGTCGTCGAGTGAGTAAGATGGATTGCAGGGCGAGAGACCATAAAACTTTAAGCCATTAAAAACAGACCTTCCAATGAGAACTAAAGCCAGAAGATGCCAAAGATAAATGTCAAACTGTAACAATACAGGTGGGTTCTCTCTCACTTGGAGCCCTTGGCCAAGGAGATTAAGAAGTCCACACAAAGCATGTAGCCAATATGACAAAAGAAGATGCAGAGCAGGCCTGGTCGATTTAGTTTTTAACAACACGGACAAGGTTAGGTTGAAGAAGGATGGGTTAAAATTCGGTTCCAAGCTCTTGAGGGTAGGAGGCGTTTCCATTAAGAATTTAAGTTGCACATAAAGAGGTTCAGGAAATCGGGGGTATGGGATAAAGGGGCTGAAGAAGCTTCGGTAATCACCGCTCTTAAGCGACATGATCATAATGCCGTTTTTCTTCAAGCCTTTAACAACATGAGTACTAATCCTAGATGATTCAATAGGCAAGGTTCTCATAAAAGTTTGAGTTGGGCACAAACAACCTTTCTTTATGAAGCTTATAAGCTCATGATTAATAATCCTAGGTGAAACTAATGGCAGGGTTCTCAGAGAATTCTTGTATAACCAAAGCGACAGAAGCGTGTTAAGAGCCATTTGCAGTCTTCGGACAAAGGCATTGGATAACCACTTAGGTTGGCTAAGGTTTGACAAAGAAAGAGTAAGAGCACACCTGGGCTTTAGTAAATGAAAAGCTGGATCACCATTTGACGGATTGGGCTTTAGGAAGCTTAATGGGCCGAAGTTGATGAGGTCCACCAATTGGAAACCTAGTTTCCTGACTGGCGAAGAGACGATTGTGTTGCGGCGGCCGTCGTACGGAGGTGACGAGGATTTTGTCGATGAGGTAAGCATCTCCGGTGAAGGTAGGGTCCCCCCTTGGTAGCTTAGCTTAAGGACCGAAACAGAGGAGGAGAAACAGGGGCAGAAAGAAACCTCAGATCTAGAGTGTGGTGCTTCTGTTAGAGTTGAATTCGGCGGAGGTGATACACATTGAGGGTGAATGATGGATATCGCTTGATACCTTCTTCTCCCTAAATTGTTTGCTGATGAAGCTCTCACCAAAGGATTTGGAAATGGTAGGGGTTGAAAAGATTTTAAAAGGGGAAACAAAAGGGGAAACAAAAAGCTTAACAAAGAAGAGAGAACAAGAGAGTGAAGGAACTATTGAGCAGAGGAAATATTCCGACGCCGGCGNTTCATTCAAACCAAATCAAGGTACAAAGGTGGAGATTCACAGATCTCAAAGTTTAAAAGGTTACAAAGGAAGGTATTCCCCAATACCATAAAATAGAAGATAAAAGACATCGAGATTAACACCATGAGAGCTATGAAACAAATGCTGTGAAGCAAATAGGAACATGAGAGATCACGGAGGCTCGAATGATCATCATCGAAGGAATCGATGAATGAGAAGATTGTCACGGTCATTAGACACTTGGACGTTAAAGAGGGAGCCAAAGCCAAACAACTCGCCGAGACGAGGTACACTAATAGCGCAATGGCGGAGGTTCCAGGGACCATGGTGTTAAGGTCCAGGGTAGGCTGATGCGAAGCCCAAATCAGAAGGTAGCTTCCGTTGGAGCGAGGGTAATCTTCAAACCATAGGATCCGAGGGATGGCAGAGGTACTGCAGTAAATTGGCTTGAAGTCGTCGAGTGAGTAAGATGGATTGCAGGGCGAGAGACCATAAAACTTTAAGCCATTAAAAACAGACCTTCCAATGAGAACTAAAGCCAGAAGATGCCAAAGATAAATGTCAAACTGTAACAATACAGGTGGGTTCTCTCTCACTTGGAGCCCTTGGCCAAGGAGATTAAGAAGTCCACACAAAGCATGTAGCCAATATGACAAAAGAAGATGCAGAGCAGGCCTGGTCGATTTAGTTTTTAACAACACGGACAAGGTTAGGTTGAAGAAGGATGGGTTAAAATTCGGTTCCAAGCTCTTGAGGGTAGGAGGCGTTTCCATTAAGAATTTAAGTTGCACATAAAGAGGTTCAGGAAATCGGGGGTATGGGATAAAGGGGCTGAAGAAGCTTCGGTAATCACCGCTCTTAAGCGACATGATCATAATGCCGTTTTTCTTCAAGCCTTTAACAACATGAGTACTAATCCTAGATGATTCAATAGGCAAGGTTCTCATAAAAGTTTGAGTTGGGCACAAACAACCTTTCTTTATGAAGCTTATAAGCTCATGATTAATAATCCTAGGTGAAACTAATGGCAGGGTTCTCAGAGAATTCTTGTATAACCAAAGCGACAGAAGCGTGTTAAGAGCCATTTGCAGTCTTCGGACAAAGGCATTGGATAACCACTTAGGTTGGCTAAGGTTTGACAAAGAAAGAGTAAGAGCACACCTGGGCTTTAGTAAATGAAAAGCTGGATCACCATTTGACGGATTGGGCTTTAGGAAGCTTAATGGGCCGAAGTTGATGAGGTCCACCAATTGGAAACCTAGTTTCCTGACTGGCGAAGAGACGATTGTGTTGCGGCGGCCGTCGTACGGAGGTGACGAGGATTTTGTCGATGAGGTAAGCATCTCCGGTGAAGGTAGGGTCCCCCCTTGGTAGCTTAGCTTAAGGACCGAAACAGAGGAGGAGAAACAGGGGCAGAAAGAAACCTCAGATCTAGAGTGTGGTGCTTCTGTTAGAGTTGAATTCGGCGGAGGTGATACACATTGAGGGTGAATGATGGATATCGCTTGATACCTTCTTCTCCCTAAATTGTTTGCTGATGAAGCTCTCACCAAAGGATTTGGAAATGGTAGGGGTTGAAAAGATTTTAAAAGGGGAAACAAAAGGGGAAACAAAAAGCTTAACAAAGAAGAGAGAACAAGAGAGTGAAGGAACTATTGAGCAGAGGAAATATTCCGACGCCGGCGAGCTAGAGCTCTACCGGCGTCGGATCTCGAAAGCAGGATAAAGGCCTCGATAATAGTGTCTGGGAGCGATTTTCTTTTTGCATATACAAAGTTTCTATACACTAACTTGAACATCTACTAAGACTCATTTTCTGGAGACCAATAATATTTCCAATACATGAGGAAATCTCCACCAGGCTTGAGCAATTGCTTAGATCTAAGCACTGTATATTAGTAGCATTCCCCATTGAGGAAGGAAGCTCTATCAAACTTGAGCAATCATTAAGTTTCAATTCTAGGAGATTAGTGGCCGTTGATAAATTAGGAAGAACCTTCAAATTTCTTGAGTAAGCTAAATCCATTACTTTGAGATTGATAAGCGGCTGTAGTGACAAAAAAAAAAAACAGCATACGAGAACAAGACTAGTAGTGAAGGATTTAAAAGGTTTTTTTTTTTTTTTTGTCAAACTAAAGGATTTAAAAGGCTAAATTCACTCTTTTTACCTTCTGTTTTTTAAGCTAACAATTTTGTAGAACAATAATTACATAGAGAAAAAAAAATCATATACTCATAAAATAATGTTAAGCACTTACATGAATTCCTTCCCACAATTTCTCGAGCATGCTGTATCTCAATAATATCTTGACAAGAAACTTCGGATTAAACTGAGACGGAAAACATGTCATCGGAAAATAATCCCAATCTAGAATTCTAAGTTTTGGAGGTAGATAGCTTAGACCTTGTGGAAAGTGCAATCTTTTGGGAGCGAATCTTAAAAATTGAAGATTATACATTCCTTTAAAAGCTCTCTCATTTAGTATTAATTCGTCCACGATTGAAGAAAAGTTCAAATTTATGCCTATAACACTTTTACTACCCTGAAAAAAACACACACATATATAAAGTACATATGGTCAGTTATCAAATGTAAAGAATATGTATTGNAAAAAAAAAAAAAAAAAAAAAAAAAAAAAAAAAAAAAAAAAGAGTAAATGAATTGAAGAATAAATGACAATACTTACTGTTTGATCAGTGAGTACTTCATAGATCTCCATAGGATAAACCAAAAATTGACGTTTCCCAGGGTCATAGATGGATTGGTTACGAACAATTTCTCTACCCAATTGAACTAGTAGTTTATGCATCGGGGAAAAGATGTCCTCGGATATGAGAGATTTCTGAACTAAGACCCGAAGTCCTTGTTTCACATTCGAGAATTTGTGACGAAGAGTATCTTCAAAGGTATGATCGATGCCTTCATCGATGAAAAAGCAGGCTATATGGAGAAATAAATCTTTGTCTTCGACATTCAAGGAATCGTAACTAAACTTTAATGTTCTCCCAATTTCTCCGTCAAGGCAAACCCTTAACCTTGGTAGTTCGGCTTTCCACTCTTGCTTAGACATTCCTAGTAAATGAGAACCCATAACCCTAAGCCCCAAAGGGAGCCTACCAGCAAGCCTTGTCACTTCCCATGCAAGCTTCTCGAAACCATCATCAGGAGAATCCTGACCAAAAGCATGAATGCAGAAGATTTGAACAGCCTTGTCATCTGGTGGAAATCCCACATTATAAATATATTTGATTTGAATTGCTTTCAAAAGTTTTTGGTCTTGTGTGGTGATGATAATACGAGATCCAGGACCGAGGCATGCCGCTTTGGGCATGGCATGTACTTGTACTAACTGATCTACCCCATCAAGAACAATAAGCACTTTCCTTCCCATCACAAAGTCTTGTGCAGTTCCTAAATGACGAATCTTGATATCCTCTTGGTTAATTAACTGAGATAGAAACTGTTGCTCTAATTGCAATTTCACATCGTAATCATCAGAACAAATTGGTCTTTCATAACTTGGTTTGAATTTCATGAAAACACTCAGCTCAAAACCATCGGAGATTTGACTATGTAGAACTCTAGCAATGGTGCTCTTACCAATTCCAGAAGGACCTGAAATCCCAACCTTCCTCGTTTCATCTACACAGTCTAGGCAAAGCAATTTTTTCATCTTTTCCATATGAGCTCCCATCCCAATTAAATCTTTAAAACCACTTGATGGTGTGTAACTAATCAACCTTTTCGAAATTTCAGTGACAATTTCTTCAATCATTGCAGCTTCATTATCCCTACCAAAAAAACAGAGAAACAATAAATCCTCTAAATTAAAAGTGAAGTTTTACGTATGGATTCAAAAGTTGTAAATTAAATGTAATTTGATGAGTTGAAAGAATAAGAACACAATTAATGAAATTTAAAAAAGGACGAACCAGTTGTTTGAATCATAACCAGCAACTGTAGCCACTTCCTCAAAAGCTTGTCTCCATCTCCCAATGTCCTCCTTTTTCATACCCTCACAAGTTTTCTCAAAGACAGCTCCAAATTCTCCAGTCAGCTTCTTAACATGGGATGGATCAACTTCATAGAAAATGGCAAATACTGTTAGACCAAACTTTTTCTTACACTTCACAATCTCCACCAATTCCTCAAGACACCACTTTGAAGAAGCATAGTTCCTAGAGAGCAAGACAACTGCGATCTTAGAACCTCTAATGGCCTTAATGAGTTCAGGACCGATGGAATCCCCTCTCCTTATCTCATTATCAATGAAAGGAGTGATTCCTTTTCTTCGAAACTCCTTTTGAATGTGACTGAGAAAGTTTCTGCGAACGTCTTCCCCACGGAAGCTCGGAAAGACATGGTGAATCTTGTTGCAAGATAAAGAAGAATCCATGAGCATAAGTGTGAGAACTGAAAACGAGTTTCTTCTTCCGAAGTGATTTAAATGTGGAGGAGCTTATCGCCGTTAAATAGTTCCGAACTGGATTGAGAGAGTTTTTGAGTATTTGAATTTGTATTGCTTTTTTGGAAAAATGTTTGATCCCTTACAACTGACACCCCCCTTACATATTTATACCGACCAATTTATTACCCAATTAATGCACCATTAATAGGACGCGATTTGCGCGGTCTAATTAATCCTCTTGAATGCGGGAATCTTTGACCGGGCCCGAGCTGCGAGCTGACCAGCACGAAGCATCTCCGCGCTCTCTTCCTTTCTCCGGGCCTGATGGGCTGATCAGTAATACGCTCTTGGCCCATTAGACAAGCCCGGCCTAGGCCCTCTTGCCTATTGCCCGAGATGACAGATCGTGGGTACAACAATAAGTTTAGAGACGATCAAGATCAAAAGAAATTTTTACATCTCAGCTATATATTAACAAAGAAAGATTTGTGTGCATACATTATTGAATTCATTATCTTGACACTACACTACAATAAGTCAATAGCAAGCTTCAGGGCCGGGATGTTTCCTTTGTGTGGTCTACGCGGGTAATGAAAATGAAAATAATAACTCCTTGAATTTACCGAATTGAATGTCTCAAACTTCTACTTCAAAATCATTGTTTTATTTATAGTTTTAGACTACGATTCAAAATCTGGATTATTAATTTGAACTGTCATGATTTATTTTGTTTAGGGTCAGTACCATAAGCATCGTCGTTTTTTCTTTCTAAGCATCATCTTTTCATTTTATTAAGTGTCATCTATTTAATTAGAGGTGGAATATCATATGTCCTTCAAATTTAAAATTAATCATCCATATCCCCTTTATAATAAAACGGAAGTACACAAAATTGTTTTGTAGACTATATAATTTTAATAAGTTGGTTACAAATAGGTTATAGATTAATTGATAGATTAACTGATTACAAGTAAGATAGTGGGTGAAATCTTAATTTATTTTTGGAAGATTTTATTAGTGGAGTACGTTGTTTCCAAAAATCTTAAAAGAGAATATTCTAAAAAATCATTTGATATCATCTAACTTACCATATTAATTTTCTTTATTCAATTATTCATCAAATAAAAACTTTTGATAACTAACTTAACATATTAATTTGTTAATTATCATTATACTTTACCTCTCATTTTTATATACGAGTCTATTTCGTGAAACAAATAAATTATCATATTATTTATTATAATTAAAAAATAGTTTTATTTCCGGATATACCATAGGTTGAATTTTCAAAAACAAATATAAAGTGTTCAATCTATAAAATATTCAAGTTTTAGTAATATTATTCTTTAAAAATAATATCTATTGAATTAAAAAATTTACTGAGTAACCGGTCAAAATTTGAATATTTAAATTTAATTTCCTATTTTTTTGTTGAAATTTGTAATTTAATTTAATATAATAAACTTTAAATAATTTATTTTAGAAAAAATTAAAATATTGAAACTTGATATAAAAGTTAGAAACTATAAACACTCTAAATTGATTTGTTATAGCAATGTCAATAATATGTCACTGTAATATGAAAAAATTTCAAGAAACCAAGTATATTAAAACAAAAAGTATAACAATATATTAAATTACTCATAATATAATAACTTGCTTTTTAAAAACCAAATTTACAAAAGTATGTCTTATAATGACATCCAAGTCATGAAGTAGAATATACATTGTTGAAATAACTTCACATACATAAACTAATACAACATATTAAAATTTTATTTTAAAATATAAAATATACAAAATTTTGTATAAAATGAAATTTAACATGTGTTATAGCACGGGTGCTTATCTAGAATCATTAACAATATAAAACTTACAAAACAGGTGTCTTTTTCAAGCCATCATATTTAGCATATGATTTTATTGCATAATGTTTTATCCAAAAAAGATTTTAAGAATATCACATAAATTATACTTTATATAAAAGTTACAATAGAAATAAAATGAATTTCAACCTGTGCTCTAGCACGGGTCTTAATCTAGTACAATATATACAAGGCATGTGACTTTGGTTCTTCTAGTCAGTTCGTTTAGGTCGATAATTTTTTTTTGGTTGGAGACCGGGCTGCAAGAGCCCCCCATGATTTATTCAAAACTTAAAATGAAAAAATTACAAACAGACTCTTCGAGGCCGTGAGTGTCCCCGAAGATCATCGTCTAACAGAGAAATCATAAAAGCCGGAGCTGAAGCAAAAGTATGAAGACCTAAAGGTAAAGAAAACACATAGCTTGCTAATCCATCGGCAGGACAATTAGTTTCTCAATACACATGAGAAATCCGGACATTCTAGTCCTTTGAAATAAAGTTGTGGCACATCCGTACCAGGAAAGACAGCGGATGATACTCGCTTATCCCACAACGTTTAGGTCGATAATTGTTAACAAAAAATAGAGATATGCCAAAATTACCCAAACATAAAATTGGTTTGCTTCAATTCAGTTCTCGGTTTTGTTTGGTTTTAAGTTTCAAAACTGAAATTAACCGAAGAGTTTGTTTTGTTTCAAATTCTGGCTATTTTGGCTTTATTTAGTTATTTCAGTTAAATTTTGAGTAATTCGATTCGGTTCAAATATTAATAAAAACCAGTCGAAAATGGTGTAATTTTGTTATAGTCCGGTTATTTATTTTTTTATTTTTTTTAAAATCAATAATCTGATAAACCAATCAGTTTGATCTGAACAGAAGAATTCTCGAGTAACCTAACCAAAATTAGAATCATGCAGATCGGTTCAGCAGAGAGAACCTAAACCGACCCCAAAACCAAAAAAAGTTGTTTGAATCAGTTTGGCTTGGTCGTTTTAATTACTTATCTCAGGGCTAAAATATACCCTGTAGAATGTAGATTATTATTTTTAATTTTTTTTGTATGAATGTTAAATTTATTCATAAAAAAATCCTATTTACTAATGGATCAACCCCAACTTAAAGCTATAATAATTTTTTTTTAACTCAGAAAGTAAATCCCCAGACCTATGGAGGGTCCGAGACCAATCTCTCTAGGGAAAGGGCAACCCACGGGTAGGGTTCTCCCAGTTATGCAAATGGATTGTAAGCAATGAGCCCATATCTATGTGGTCAAAGGGATAAACCTGAGTAATTCTTGCGTTTGGGGAGAATTGATCTCTGGTCTAGACCAACAGGGCGACTCTTCCACCAAGACTAGAGCCACTAGCCCACCACCTCGTGGTTAAGCTATAGTAATTTGACCATCTCTTTTACTTATTCAAATTGTTTACATGCACAATATTGCCTCTTTAATTTCCACGAAGTTGATCATGTTCTGATCATTTTTAAACATGACTTTCAGAATTATATTAATGGAGATGAGATTCAACAGACCTTCTCTCCAATACTGGTTAGAACCGCGACTAAGTCACCACTAAATAAATTATACAAATATTTTTGTAAAATTCTAATTAAGAAACAAAATTTGATCTGCACCGCATGCGGTTTAAATTAAACATAAAGATAAAATGTGAGACGATTTGGTCAGAATAAAAAAATTAGTGATACTGCAAAATTTGTAACAAGTTAAAATGGAAAGAGGTTTGAGAGGCGCATAGCATCGTTCTCATAAGCCAATAGAGAATTATGCACGTATTGTTCGTTGCATGATTTCAAACGTCACACAACTTAAATAAAAAATTACTAGAGTTGGACTCGTACATCTTGTGGAGTAATATTTGTACAGAACATTATTTACATTGTTGAACGAGTAATGCTACTAGCTCAGGAATAATATTTAAAAAAGGCGTAACAAAGGACTTTATTAAGATTGTCAAAGATCGTCGAATTACAAGGTATTTGCTAAAAGTCGATTGGCTAATTACAGAGTTATGTATTCTCAAATTGACTAATAACACTGAAAGCTAGAATCGCACGAGCTCCAGACTCATGCCTTCTGTTCCTTTTTCCCTTCTACACATCACTCCTTCGGTATTTATAGTTGATGAGACGCTTCATCTTTCTGCCTTGGAATCGATGTGGTACTGTCTTCAAGTAAAGGCGGTGATCGTTTTTTTGCGGGCCGTCACTAACGAGGCTGTCTGTCTCAATTGGGCCTTCTAGAAGCTCTGTCGGCCCAATAAGGGAGACTCGGTCAGTCAACATTCCTGGAAGTTATGCTGACTATTTCGATAATGGGTCTGAGGGGAGGCCTGTTAAGGCTGGGTGGAACCCATATCCAACAATTTTCTCCCCCTTAGTTCATTGTGGTCGGCCTTGAGCCAATGAGCTTGCTTGGGAATTATTAGGTCTGGCCCGTTATCGAAATTTCGAGCTAGGGTTTTGCGTCCTTCCAAGGAGAGGGGAATCAAAGCGTTGCATCTTAGGGTTGTGCCGTTTCGCGCCCAATCGTCGTTTCGAGGGTTTCCTCCCCTGCCTCTTATAAAAGGAGATTCTTTAGGGTGTCTTCCTCACTTCTTCTCCAGCCGCAAAAGCCGAGGTAACCCTTTCTTTTCCTTCCTTGGAACAGTTTTCTTTCTTTAGTTTTTCTTTAGGCTTTGTCGCATTAGTTATACTTGTACCTGATTGGATTTGTTGTTGTAATCACCGATTTCGATTTCGATGTCGAACACCTGCGAAGAATATTTGAACGAGCGCTCGTCTCCTAGTTCCTCTGGGGCTTGCCCATCAAAACAGGCTTCTGATATGTCAGATTCTGAGATGTCGGCAGAATCGTCTAGGCTTCTTGAGCGACCTAGGAGGAGACAGCCACGTAATCGCTCTCCGGAGCTTAGGGTTGACCCGGAATCCTCTTCGTCTTCCGATGTTCCTGTCAAGCCAGAGACGGTTGGGTCTTCTCCTGGCAGAAAGGGCTCCCGCTATTCGCCCCATTCCCGTGACGAAGCCGGATCTGCCAATTCGTCCAACAATGTCTCGTTTGGCGATGATATCGAAGTTGGTGAAGGGGTTGACTATCCAGACGCACCCTTTGACTCTGGTCGGTCGCTCTGTGATGCCGACTCTCTTTCTGCTATGACTGATTTTTGTAACTCTCCTCGGCATGTTTTTGTTGTATTTCCGACACCCAAAGAAAGAGTGTTTAAGTGACCCGAAGGGTACATTAGCCTGTACGAGCCTTTTTTACGAAGGGACGTCTTCATTTCCCGATTCCTGCTTTCCTGATGGATTATTGTTCGTCAGATTGCGATTACTCAGCTTACCGTCCATACAATCCGCAATATGGTCGGTCTCAAACACCTTGCTGACCAGTGCGGGGTCAAGCTGACAGCTTATTTTGTCGAAGATATGATGCGTTTTACCAAGTAGAAGGGGTTTAATGGTATTTGGTATGCTAGTGCGACTCCTGGGTATAAGTTGATGGATCATCCGCCGTCGAAAACCCATACTTGGCTGAATAGATACTTCTATGCTAAGGTTGATGACACCTTGGTAGAGGATACATCTATAGGCTTTAAGACTGAGTGGAATTTGTTCCCTGGTAGTTTCTTGGTTGGACCTTACTTTCTTCTCTTGCTTTGTTTGTTGACTGCTGATTATTTTGTTTTTATTGATTTTCAGAGTTAGTTGACAAGTCAGCTGATCCGCCAATTTCCGATTTCCTTGAGGTTCGCGATTTACTAAGAAGGCAGACGGTTCTCGACTGGAGGAGTATTCCTCAGCTGGATCAAGTTAGAGGCAGGAAACCGTCAGAAGGTACTATCTTGTCGTGCTTATCAGTTTTCGACCGGTCTATTTTGTCGTATTTCTTTTTGTTAAGGATCTTGGTTGTATTGGCAGGAGACGCAAGTTGCACAAGAATGGTGAAAATGGGTGTTCCCAAGTATTCTGGCAAGCCTGTCTCAAAGAAGAAGGATGTCGCAGAAGAGAAGGAGCTGCAACTAGCTTTGAAGAGGAGTCTGGTTGACCACTCGTCTGTCCAGAGTTCTTGTGCTGTGGGTGCGTCGGTAAGTCGGGTTCCTGATGGTAATAAGTCTTCCCGTGACAAGGGAAAAACTAGTGACGCTGCCCGGCGAGATAAGGATGTTATCCCCATCGATCTCACAGTCGACAAGGATCTCCCTTCTTCTAGGAATCTGCCTGACTCGACGGGGGATTCTAGCAAGCGCAAGGAGGTTTCATCTGGTTCTGATGGGACGGTTGCGTTCAAAAAGCCTAGGACTTCCTCGCTGGATCCGAAGATAAGGGTGTCCAACCTTCTTGCTCTCTCCATTTTCGTTATGCGAAGGACACCCCCTTTCTTTCTGACAAAAGGGAGTGTGGTGCTCTCATTCGTGAGATCTCCAAAGTGCCGAGTGACCGCTCCGAGGGGGATTTGAAGGAGGATGACGCATTTGATGAATGGGCTCGGCATCAACTCCAGGTTCGTCCTCTTCTCTTTTCTTCTTTTTTTTTTTTTTTTTTT
>NC_025701.1:24825096-24856519 GCF_000633955.1 Camelina sativa
TTTTTTTTTTTTTTTTTTGGACTCTACTCGATTTTGTTTCAGTCAGCGAGCTCGGCGTATTCGATGGTTTGTCGCTATGAGCGCAGACTGAAGGCTGCCGACCGTGAGACTGCTCTCGCCGAAGCTGGATTGAAGGATTGTCAGAATCAGATCGGCAAGTATCGGTCCGAGTCGACTAAATCTTGGCGGGAGTTTGATCACCTGAAGGAGGAGAATCGCCAATTGCAATGGTCATTGGAGCGCTCTTGTGCTGATGTTACTCGCTTGGAAGCCTCTGCTCAGCGAGCTATGGAAGACTTTGACCATCGGCTTAAGTTGTCAGTTGAGAAAAGGGCCGAGGAGGTTCGCCGCGAAGTGAGGGAGAGTTACCGCGAGCGGTCGAACCAAATTCGTCATCATATCTGGGATGCGAGGCGGGCTTTTAACACAATGATAATGAAGGCCAAAGCAGGTCGACGATCTTGTGAAGGGTGGCTGCGTGATTCCGGCTTAGACGATCCACTTTGTTGTTGATGGTTCGGCTTTTTGGGATAACGGTGTGGATGGTATTGAGATTTTTCCGCTTGTGAATGACGAGTACGTGGTGACCCCGACTGCTGAGCATGTTGCGGCCAACCCTCGGTGTATTCAGGGTTACGATGAGGTCGTTGATTTTGACGAGTATGGCTCGAACATGCCGTCCGCTGCTACCGAGATCGCGGACGAGCTGGGGGCGAGTCTAGGCAAAGTTAGAATTTGCCATAGCCCCCCCCCTTTTTTGACGAAATAAGGCTTTGTGACGGTAAAAGTATTCGGGACTCTTGGACCCTTCGGTTTTGTCATAGTAAATGCCTGATTTGAATGATGAGTTACTTTTCCAAGGCGTTTCTCATCATTACCGCGTGTGGATGTTGTGTGTGGCGTGATTTTTATTGCAAGGTTTCGATTGGCTGAGGAGGGAGGCGCATTAAATGTGGGCAAGCGGATGGGCGTTTGATTAATGCGATGTCTCTTCGTACTCCTTTGCCCTTGCTATATAAAGGGAGGCGTGGGTGGGCGAGTAAACCACACAACTTTCTTCTTCTTCTCTTGTTTTTTTTATTGCTAACTTGCTCTTCACTTTCTTTTGTCTTTTCTTGCTTGATCATGAGTGACTCCGATGACTCTGGGGAGTGGGTTCCAGCAAACCGTCATGATCGGGTCGTTTTTGGTTATCCTCGAACCGATTGCTCACCGTCACCAGTTCGTGTTGATCCGGCTCAACCTAGTCATGGATCAGTCCGTTTCGTCGAAGCTCGTCCTCACGACTTGTTCTTCCCATGGAGGAGGCCACCTGATGTGACCGTGGGTCGCGGATGCGGAATGGATGGAGGAATCGTCTTCGGACAGAACTCGGCACGAGAGACTTTCCTCGGACAACGTTTGAGGATTCGAATCTAGGGAAGATTCAAACGAGTGAAACGAGAAATGGCAAGATTCCAACGAGCCATTTGTGAATACGGTCGTGAAGCCTCTATCGGATCGAACGGATGCAGAACGGACACATGGATGCGGTAAACGACTAAGTGTAGTTTTGGTAAGATGCGGAGGTGGAAGCGATAATAGATGGAACGATGAAAAAGAAGATGGATTGAATGACGACACAAGAGGTTTGGCTCTTCTCTTGATACGGTCACTAACAAGATCGAACCCGGTTCGAGGCTTGTTAGGGTTTTCTCGATGTTCAATCCCGGATTGAAGAAAGAGAAGAGTGAGACAAGATCAAGATTCGCTCTTGAGAAAGGTTTAATTTCATTCAAGTCTAAGGAGAAACAAAGAGCTAAGAGGAGTTTAAATAGCTAGGTTAAGGAAGGGGCTTAAGGACACGCAAACTCATCTTGGTCCGCACATTGTCTTTTGACGTGTTATGTTTGCAATGAGAACACATCGCCTCATTTGACTAACAAGCTTAGCCACAAAACACTCTTAACGGTCCAAAAGGAATATTCCAATGTTCAATTTAAACCAAAATATAAGAGGGAAGAGAGATAACCGCCTTTGGCCTTGACGCGGGAAGCGACTTGGCGTTAGACATTTTGCACCAAGCTCAAAAACTCGTTAAAACCTTCTCCAGTAAACCCAGTGGGAAAAAACCAAGCTTAAGTGACTTTGATGTCTTCAATCTTGGTTAAGAGTGAAGACCAAACGAACTGAGTCTTCAAGGTCTTCATGGATCAGTGGGCGTTGGGTGAATGACCGGACGAACAGGTTAAGCCGTTGCTTGGCCGCCTTTGCTGAGCTCCTTGATCGTGTGGTGGCTCCGGGAGGATCGTTGGTGCCTTGGCTGCATCCGATGCGTCTTGGTCAGGCGTCTCGGTCACGTCCGGCGTGTCTTGGTCGTCTTGGCCGAGCTCCCGTCCTGCGATCACATCATTCCCTCCCCCTTGATAAGGTTTTGTCCCCAAAATATCTCCGTCTTCACCTACATCAAACGGAACGAGGTCAGTTACATTGAAAGAGGTTGATGTGGTATACTCACCTGGAAGCTCGAGGCGGTAGGCATTATCGTTGATCTTTTCAACGATCCTTAATGGTCCGTCTCCTTGGGGGCTGAGTTTATCCTTGCGTTTCTGCTGGAACCGTTCCGGCCTTAAGTGAAGGCACACCCAGTCGCCAGGCTTAAACTGCATCGGTTTACGTCCACGGTTCAAGAAGCGTGCGTACTGCTCATTTCTTCGTTCGATGTTTGCTCGAACATCCTCGTGCAGCGTCTTAACCAGCTCTGCTCTCGCGGCTCCGTCTTGGTTCTCGGTCTCGTCTGGTGGTAGAGGAAGGAGATCCAATGGTGTAAGCGGCTTGAACCCATAGGCGACTTCGAAGGGTGACTTCTTCGTGGACGAGTGCACCGCCTGATTGTATGCGAACTCGATAATGGGGATGCATTCGAGCCAGGAGCCCTTGTTACTTGCGATTACTGTGTGGAGTAAGGCGCCTATCGAACGGTTGACAACCTCTGTTTGGCCGTCAGTCTGCGGGTGAGCAGCGGTGGAGTAGAGGAGCTTTGTTTCGAGCTTCCTCCAAATGGTGCGCCAGAAGTGACCGAGGAACTTTGGGTCTCAGTCGGAGATGATAATGCGTGGGACGCCATGGAGCCTGATCACTTGACTGAAGAACAAGTTCGCCAATTGCACGGCGTCATTGTTCTTGTTGCACGGTATGAAGTGTGCCATCTTGGAGAACCTGTCCACAACCACCATGATGCTATCCTTATGCGCCAAGAGAGGTAGGCCGAGGATGAAGTCCATTGAAAGATCGATCCAGGGTGCGCTTGACACCGGCAAGGGCATGTAGAGGCCATGTGGATGTGTTGTCGACTTGGAGATGCGACACACGATGCAACAATCACAATGCTTCTCCATCAGGTCATTTTCGGCCAGTAGAAGTGCTCTCGAAGCACGGCCAACGTCTTAGTGATACTGAAATGACCTGATAAGCCTCCACTGTGGGCTTCTCGAACAAGCAACTCCCGGATATAACCATTTGGTATACACAGCCGTCGCCCTCTGAACAGGAACCCCTCATGAAGGGAGAATTCAGTGTATATTCTCTTCCTATGGTTCTGGAAACAATCTTCAAACTCAGCGTCTCCAGCATATGCATCCTTGATGCTTTCAAAACCCAACACACGAGCGTCCATGGTGGTGATGAGAGTGTGTCTCCTTGACAATGCATCGGCCACCACATTTTCCTTGCCCTTCTTGTATTTGATGACGTAAGGAAACAATTCTATGAACTCCAACAACTTTGCATGGCGTCTCTTGAGATTGGTTTGGCAGCGGAGATGCTTCAAGATTTCGTGATCAGTGTGAATCACAAACTCTCTCGCCAGCCGGTAGTGTTGCCAAACCTCCATTGCACGAACGAGGATGTATAACTCCTTGTCATAAGTTGGATAGTTCAGCGCTGCTCCACTAAGCTTCTCACTGAAATACGCCACGGGCTTGCCTCCTTGAGTCAAAACGGCTCCGATCCTGACTCCCAAAGCATTGCATTCGACCTCGAAGCTTTTGTTGAAGTCATGCAAGGTGAGCAAGGGGGCTTGTGTGAGGCACCTCTTGAACTCAATGAAAGCTCGGTCTTGTTCTTCTCCCCAATGAAACTCGCTGTTCTTTTTGATAACAGCGGTGAGAGGCGCGGCGACCGTACTGAAGTCTCTTACGAATCTCCGATAGAAGCTCGCGAGGACGTGGAACGATTGAACTTGTGTTATGCTTGTTGGCGTAGGCCACTCCTCTATTGCGTGAATCTTCTCTCCATCGACTTTAAGGCCCTGCAAACTCACAACAAAGCCTAGGAAGACCAATTCATCAGCAGCAAAAACGCACTTTTTCAAGTTTGCGTATAATTGCTCTTCATAGAGAGTAAACAAGACTGACTCTATATGCTTAACATGATCAGACAAGTAGAACTATAGACAAGTATATCATCAAAGTAAACCACTACAAACTTATTGATGAATGCTCTTAAAATGTGGTTCATGAGACACATAAATGTAGAAGGGGCATTAGAAAGACAGAATGGCATTACCAACCATTCGTACAAATCCTGTTTTGTTTTGAAGGCTGTCTTCCATTCATCGCCTTCCTTCATACGAACTTGGTGATAGCCACTCATCAAGTCGATCTTTGAGAAGACGCTGGCGCCAATTAGTTTGTCGAGCATATCATCGAGGCGTGGGATGGGGTGGTGATACTTAATGGTGATGTTGTTGACGGCTCTACAGTCGACACACATCCGCCACGACCCGTCCTTCTTGGGCACTAGGAGAACAGGAACAGCGCACGGACTCAAGCTCTCTCGAACGTATCCTTGCGCCATTAACTCCTTGACTTGTCGCTCAAGCTCCTTCGCCTCTTCGAGGATGACTCGGTATCTGGCCGGTTCGATAGTTCTTCTCCCGGGACAAGGTCGATTTGGTGTTCAATGCCTCTGATCGGTGGTAGACCTTCGGGAAGCTCCTCCGGAAACACGTCGGCGAAGCGCCTAAGGACATCGCGGATCACCTCCGGTAAGGCGTCGATCGAACCTTCGAGACCTGAAAGCAGCACATCTTGAAAAACCATCAATAACACTTGGCCAGAGTCCCTAATGGACTTCCTAACATCACCATATTGAACTAAAAAATTCTTTCTATCGTCCAAGTCTTTAGACAACTTGTTTTTCATTTCATTTACTTGCGTGGGGCTCAAGGGTTTCAAGCAAATACGTTTGTTGTCATGAACAAAATAGTATTGGTTCGTGTGGCCGCACTGCGTGGTTTGCTTATCAAACAGCCATGGTCTCCCCAATAAGAGGTGGCTAGCTTGCATAGGCACCACGTCGCATAGGACTTGGTCCTTATACGGACCGACACTAAACGAGACCACGACCTGTTCTTTGACGTGGATCACAGTCTTGTCATTTAACCAGTTCAAACGATAGGGACGAGGGTGGTTTGTGGTCTCAAGAGATAATTTCTTGACAAGACTAGAATTTGCAACATTTGTGCAAGATCCGCCGTCTATAATCAAGCCACAAACAATACCACTTACAGTGTACCTAGTGTGGAAGATGTTGTCGTATTGGTTGGCGTCATCGGCGGCTACGCTTGCGTTCAAGATGCGGAGAATCATCAACAGTTCTCCGACTTCGGGCTCAGCTACGGCTTCTTCCAGTTCAGCCTCTCCTCGAACGTTCTCCTCGGTCGCCTCATCTTCGGACTCGATCTTGTCGGCTTTGGTAAGGATCATTGTGCGGGCGTTTGGAAAATCACGAGCGTAGTGTCCTCTCTCTTGACACTTGAAGAATACAATGTCGCGGCTCCGGACGTCGCTAGTGTTGCGTCTCGGATCTTGGCATTCATTTTTGGCCGGCTCCCTTGGTTTAAATCTTGAGTCCGCACTGGTTTAAATCTTGAGTCCGCACTGATCACACAAAGATTTTTATTTTGTCACCAATGATTAAGGACAGCTCACACAAATCAAACCTACGACTAAAACAAAAAGCAAAAGCAAAAGTACTAAACGACAAGGTTTGCTTTATGGTCAAGAACAAAAACGCGGAAACAAAAAGAAACTCTAGCATTTTCGATGTAAAAGTAAACAAGCAAGAACATAGATGAACACTAAGGTGAACAGAAGAACAATATGAACCGCTAACAACCTAAACAAACGATGAACAACACCAAACATGCACCAAATTAAACCTGATGACAAAACGGAACAAACGGGACAAGATGATGCATACTAAACTATCAAACAACCTAAAGATCAAAACTTTAAACAAAAGAAAAGAGTTTTAGAACGAAACAACCTCGTAGGAGCTTTTGAAGCTCTGATACCAAGCTGATGTGACCGTGGGTCACGGATGCGGAACGGATGGAGGAATCGTCTTCGAACAGAACTCGGCAAGAGATACTTTCCTCGCACAAGGTTTGAGGATTCGAATCTAGGGAAAATTCAAACGAGTGAAACAAGAAATGGCGAGATTCCAACGAGCCGTTTGTGAATACGGTCGTGAAGCCTCTATCGGATTGAACGGATGCAGAACGGACGGACGGATACGGTAAACAACTAAGTGTAGTTTTGTAAGATGCGGAGGTGAAAGCGATAAGAGATGGAACGATGAAAAAGAATATGGATTGAATGACGAGACAAGAGGTTTGGCTCTCCTCTTGATATGTTCACTAACAAGGTCGAACCCGGTTCGAGGCTTGTTAGGGTTTTCTCGATGTTCAATCCCGAATTGAAAAAGACAAGTGTGAGACAAGATCAAGAGGAATTTAAATAGCTAGTTTAAGGAAGGGGCTTAAGGACACGCGGACTCATCTTGGTCCGCACATCGTCCTTTGACGTATTCTGTTTGCATTGAGAACACGTCGCCTCCTTTGACTAACAAGCTTAGCCACAAAACACTCTTAACGGTCCAAAAGGAATATTCCAATTTTAAATTTAAACCAAAATATAAGAGGGAAGAGAGATAACCGCCTTTGTCCTTGACGCGAGAAGCGTGGCCTTAGACGTTTTGCACCAAGCTCAATGGCTCTTGAAAACCTTCTCCAGTAAATCCAATGGGAAAAAACCCGGAGTAAGGAAAAAGAGTACACATCCTTGCTAAAGTGACTTTGATGTCTTCACTCTTGGGTAAGAGTGAAGACCAATGAACTGAGTCTTCAAGGTCTTCATGGATTGGTGGGCGTTGGGTGAATGACCGGACGAACAGGTTGAGCCGTTGCTTGGCCACCTTTGCTGAGCTCCTTGATCGTGTGGTGGCTCCCGGGAGGATCGTTGGTGCCTTGGCCACGTCCGAAGTAGGCGTCTTGGCCGCGTCCGATGTGTCTTGGTCAGGCGTGTCTTGGTTGTCTTGGCCGAGCTCCCGTCCTGCGATCAGATCACCACCGGTTGCAGCCGCATCACCTCCTTTTCAGCTGTTGCCGTGGGATTTTGTGTCGGGCATTGCTGAGGAAAGGCGTCAGGCGGTTAGCTGGTTTAGTACGGTTAGTTTGACATTCGCCTTTTGCTTGCTTTGAAAATTGTCGTTCTCAAATTCTTGACTCTTTGGTTTTCTTCTCTCTCCTCCCTTTCGTTTTTTTTGGTAGATTGAGATTCAATATCGTGCCTATCGTCGTCGGCATGAGTTTTTGGTCGAGCGGATGATGGATCTCGAGATGGGAATGAGGAAATTGGAGGTTGGGCCGGAATATTGGGAGCGGTTCGGGTTTGGGAGATTCCGTGTGATGCCTTTCTGGCTTCGTGACCGAGTTCGTGCCCTTAGCCGTGGGGGTCATGGAAGTCTTTGAGGACACCCGGCATGTTATTTATCATATTATTTTTATGAACTGGTTTTTGCGCCTGTGTGTGGGGTCGCTAACTCTTTTCAGGGCCCTTGTCTTGCTCTTGGGCATAATGTGTGTTTTTTGTTGAACATTTCACCCGATTGGCGGGTTATTTTAAGATATGATTTGCTATATTTTGGTTGTTGTTTTTTTTTTGTTTGGTTATTCTCGACAGTGAGACGTCACTCATCTTATTATGTCGAGCCGAAAGACTTTGTTCGAAACCATGTGCTTTTTGCTTGTAGTTTGCTTTTGCAGGGGGTCGCTGTTAAATTTCGGGAGCGGGAAGCATTGAGTTCGCGTATTGAAGTCTGGCTTATACCTTGCCTTGGATCAAAGAGATTGTGCGCAAGCGGCGGCTTACGTTGCACGTCGATCTCAGTCTATTTGCTGGTATTGCTTGGGGCCCGGCTTTTACCGACACTTCGCGTGGAGTGTGGCTTTTTGTTTGTGTTGTTTTTTTTTAGTCGGACAAATGACCAAATTGCCGACCTTATTTGCTTACACGCTTTGTTTTGTTTTCTTTTTTTATGATGTTTGTCAATTTTTGTAAAGCAGTATACTTAAATAAAATAAATACCGAAGTTATTTGCAAAGAAAATTTTTATAAGTAGTGGCTACACCTTTTCAGGCTGCCTACGTACCTCCTTTCTTTTTTAGAGGATCAAGCCGATGGTAGTTCAGATTACATAGATAGTAGATGCTCTTAGTCAGAAATAAATATCCTTTTTTATTTTTATTTTTTTTTGTAGAAATAACGCTTAAGGTTGCCAGCGTTCCAAGATCGCGGAATTGCTTCACCGGACATGGTGATTAGCTTGTAGACTCCTGGGCGGACGATTTTGGACACTTGGTACGGACCTTCCCACTTTGCGCCGAGCTTCTCAGCCTTGAGCTCGGCGGTATTCTCAAACACTTTGCGTAAAACGAGATCTCCTTCTCTGAAAGATCGCAGGTTGACCTTTTTGTTATAGTTACGGGCTGCCGATTGTTGGTAGTTCTGAATTTGGACTAAGGCATGGTCCCGCAGTTCCTAGATCTCGTCTAGGCTATCGTAAAGCATTTCGTCGTTTAGCTCTAGGTTTTTGACTAGAATGGTTTGGCGTAAACTGCCGACGCTGACTTTGGTCGGTGCCATTGCTTCCAAACCGTAAACTAGTGAAATTTGTGTTTGTCCTGACACACTTCGCGGGGTTGTTCGGTGAGACCATAGCCGCAATCCAGCTTGTCGGCCCAGAGTCCTTTCTTCTCTTCGAGTCGCTTCTTTAGGCCATTTATGATTGTCTTGTTGGTTGCTTCGGCCTGGCCGTTACCTTGGGGGTACCTTGGAGTTGACTTGCTAAGGCGGATGCGCTAGCTTGCGCAGAAGTCATCGAATTTCTTGGATATGAATTGCGACCCATTATCAGTGACGCTCTCGTATGGTAATCCATGTCAGCATATTATATTTTTCCAAACGAAATTATAGATCTCATTTGCTTGGATTTTCTTATAGGACTCGGCCTCGACCCATTTAGTGAAGTAGTCCGTCAATATAAGGAGGAACTTTTTGCCGCGCGAGGCTGACAGTGGTCCGACAATATCCATCGCCCATCTCATGAACGGGTACGGTGCTGTTGTGGTGGAGAGTAATTCCGCCGGGGCGTGTATATCAGATGCGTGCCTCTGACATTTTCGCATTTAACGGCAAATTGCTCGCAATCACTGACCATAGTTGGCCAGTATATTCCATCGCGTCGCCTGAATGGTTTCCACCGGCTCCTTCATTTGTTTCCTACATTGCCTGGTGGGCCTCTTTTGCCGAGATGCAATGCAATAATACGCCGGCTGCACTCCATCGGTAGAGCTGCCCTTCAATTGTGGCGTATTGTGCCGCTTTCTTCTTTAGACGCCGGGCCTACCACTTGTCCGCGGGGACTGTTCCTTCATTGATGTATTGAAGTATCTCTTGTCGCCAATCGGTCGGCTGGACATCGCTAGGTCGCATTTCTTCATTGAGTTCGGCAGGCTCCATCGGGTCGGCGGATATTACATTGACGTGAGCCCCGGCGTCGATGCTACTTGTAGAAATGCTCTTGACCGGGATTACTCGACGTAAGTCCGGGACTGAGGTTGACAGTAAAGCAGCCAAAGCTTCTGCAGGAGCATTAGCACTTCGTGGTATTTTGTCGATTACGAAATGATCAAACCCTTGTGCGAGCTCCCTAACTATCTTCAAGTAGGCATCCATGCGACCGCATTTGGTGCCGTACTCATTGTTATATTGGTTGGCGACGAGCTGGGAATTGCAATAGGCATGAAGCCGCTTCACGCCGATCCCTGCTGCAAGTTGCATCCTGGTAAGTAATGCTTCATATTCAGACTCATTGTTTGTTGCGGTGAAGTTGAGGCGGAACGATTGCTCGACGACCTCTCCGGTAGGTGATGTGAAGCGAATTCTGATCCCAGAACTATGCTGCGACGATGCTCCGTCGACGTATAAATACCAGTTTTCTTTGGTCGGAGTAGAAGAGATGAAACGTTGTGGCAGTTCGACTATAAATTCTGCCAACACCTGGGATTTCATGCATGTTCGGCCGAGGTACTCGATGTCATACTCACTAAATTCGACTGCCCATTTTGCCATGCGACCGGATTTTCCCGGGCTATGAAGAATTTGCCGTAGGGGTTGGTTTGTGAGGATCGCGATCGTATGCGACTGGAAATAGGGCCTAAGTTTACGAGCCAAGATGACCACGACGTAGCCTAATTTTTCCAAGTTTGGATATCGTAGCTCGGCCCCGTCCAAATTCTTGCTTACGTAGAAAATAGGCTTTTGCTCGCCTCGGTCATCTCTGACTAGTACCCCGCTAACTGCCGATTCAGAAACAGCGATGTACAGGTAGAGCTACTCTCCTTCTTCGGGCTTCGAGAGTATGGGTGGGGTGGTCAAATAAGTTTTTAACTCGACGAACGCATGTTCGCATTCGGTCGTCCAGTCGTACTCCTTGTTTGTTGATGGCAGCAACTGGTAAAACAACAAGCTCTTGTCGGTTTATCGTGAGATGAATCGGTTAAGGGCTGCTATTCTGCCGGTCAGACGCTGGACTTCGCGTTTGTTCCTTGGCGAGGGCATATCGAGTATAGCCTTTATTTGTTTTCGGTTTGCCTCTATTCCTCTTTTAGTGACGATATACCCTAGAAATTTGCCGGACGTCACGCCGAATGAACATTTCTCCGGGTTAAGCTTCATGTTATACTTGTTCAGAGTTTGAAAACATATTTGCAAGTGCCCGACATGATCGCTTGCGCTTGCAAACTTGACTAGCATATCGTCTATGTATACCTCCATGGTTATCCCTAGCTGGTCGCCGAACATCTTATTGACGAGGCGCTGATAGGTGGCTCCCGCATTTTTTAATCCGAACGGCATGACCTTGTGGCAGAACGTGCCTTGATCGGTAATAAAGGCAGTCTTCTCGCGGTCATCGGTGTGTATCAAGATTTGGTTATACCTCGAGAAGGCATCCATGAAGGAGAGCAGTGCATTCCCTGCCGTGGCTTCGACGAGCCTCTCGATATGCGGCAACGGATAACTATCCTTGGGGCAGGCTTTGTTTAGGTCCATGAAGTCGATGCAAACCCTGTTCTTCCCATTTTTCTTTTTTACTACCACCGGATTTGCTAGCCATTCGGGATACTTGACCTCCATGATAGATCCGCCTGCGAGCAATTTCTTGACCTCGTCATTTACCGCCTTGGATCATTCGGGGCCGAGCTTACGCTGCTTTTGCTTGACGGGTTTGTAGGTCGGGCCAACGTTTAGCTTGTGGCTCGTGACGTCCATGCTAATTTCGATCATGTTGTCAAAAGACCAGGCAAGGGTAGAAACATTATCTTTCAAGAATTGAATCAAGTCTGCTCTTATCGCTGGGTCAAGGTCTGCGCCAATACCGACGCACCGCTTTGGGTCGCTCTAGTCGATATTGATTTCCTCAATCAGATGATGACTTAGAATTTCCTCAGGACTGGGAGCTGGTAACTCGTCCAGCTCTTTCTTTGATTGCTATAAATCGACGGCTTTTCGTAGTTTGCACTCAAATAACAACACAGTTCCTGGCGTCCGCCTGATTTCCCTTGATCGTAAATATTTGGCCGAACAGAGGGAATTTAACACACTGATGGTAAGTTGACGGGACGGCCTGCATGTCATGAATCCAGGGGGATCCTAGAATGATGTTATAGACTGCTGGCTTATCGACGATGACAAACTTATGCCACGAGGATATGCCGGACACATAGATCGGCAACTTGATTGTGCCGGACGACATCATGTAATTTCCGTCGAATCCTCTGAGCGGCCTGATTGACGGTTTGATTTCTCTGTTGTTGACTTCTATTTTTTCGAGGACGTCTCTGAAGATAACGTTGATGGAGCTCCCCGTGTCAATCATGATCCTTGTTACTTCGCTTTCGCCGATGTGCAATTCGATGACGAGAGGATCGTTGTGTGGAAAGTTGACCTCAGCCAGGTCGTCTGCCATGAACGTGATTGGCGGTACGAAAGGTGGGACTTTAACTGGCCATACAGCGGCTGTGCCGGCCTTTACGTAGTCACGGATTGATCGTACGGAATCTCTGCAGGCTGTCAGTCCTCCCATTATCATATCAACACAACGGGGAGGTGGCCATTGGTCGCCGTTGGGTTGGCATAGAGGGTGTAAGTGCCGAACTCCGTTGGAAATTTAACGCATTGGTGGTATGTTAAGACCACGGCCTTCATTTTGTGGAGCCAGGACGTACCAAGGATGACGTTATACGCACTTGGTCTGTCAAGGACAGCGAAATCGAAGAGGTGGACCGTTCCACCGACGTATATTGGGAGTATGACCGTGCCTAGGCAGGTGAGGGAGCTTCCATCGAAACCGGTCAGGGTTTGCACTTCTGGCATAGCAAGGTGTAGGTCGACTTTTATCTGGGGAAGCGCTCTCCTGAAGACAACATTTACTGAACTTCCCGTGTCGATTAAGACGTCTGGGACTAGGCAGTCACCGATATTCATTTCAACGACGACAGGTCCTATGGGCGAAGTTTGCAACCCAGCAGCAACTTCTTCTCTGAACATGATTAGAACATATGATCGACACATAGGCGTACTACTAGGTAACCAATCGCGTTCAGTTCTTTCCACGTCATGGACGGGATATACGACACAAGGCGAGTTAGGGTCGAATGGGAGGCTTCCCCTTATGACATTGATCCTGCGACGGGTCGGGGGTGGTGGCGCGTCAGCCGGCTGGTTTTCCTGTCCGCCTGCCTAGTTACCAGCTTTGGGTTGGTTATTGGGCATTGGTCGGTTATTGGGACGGCCTTGTTGCCCTAGGCGTCCTCGTGCGTTACCTCGTCCTCGCGGGGCGTTGCTTTTGTACTAGTACAGCTGTACAGTGACCTCACCATTAAGATACTTTCCTAGCAGTTCATTCTGTAGGTGCCTGCAAGATTGTGTTGAGTGTCCGGTGTATTCATGCAATTCGCAGTAGAGGTTATGGTCAGGCTCCTCCCTCGCGCCCTTTGTTGGGGTCGTAGGTATTAGAGCGGACAAGCTAGCGGCTGGGGGCGGTTGGGCGTTGTTGACGAGGTATGTCGCGCCCCGTTTCTTACTGTCTGCGAGGTATTCTTTGTCGAGATGCTGACGAGGCTCATGGTATACCTCTTTTGCCTTGCTAGTTGACAGTTGGGCTCCAGTGGAGGAGCGCTTTCTATCGAAGACGACCTTTTCTTCTTCCATTTCGATTTGGACTCCTGCTCGATGGAGGGCATCTTGGAAAGTAGGGAATCTGTTCAACTTAAGATCTTCGCGGAACTTTGACTCATACCACAGAACCTTTTGGAGGCGGCGAGCGAAACGCTATGGGGGGCATTCACCTGTGTGGCAATCTTTTTAAACCTATCCATGAATTTTCGCAATGGCTCATGCTCTCCTTGCTCGATATTGTGGAGGTCGGCGATTGTCGCGGTGGGGATAGCCAGGATCGAGTATTGTTTCAAAAAGGTCAACGAGAGTGTGCGGAAGCTGTCGATTGAATCGGGCGGCAAGGAAGAAAACCAGCCTAGGGCGTCACCACTCATGTTTTCTATAAACAGCTTGCACTTCCCCGCGTCGAGCTCTTCCGGGCGGAATTCGCATCGATGGATCGCGATCTCAAAGGATGTTAAATGATGGGTTGGGTTTGAGTCTCCCTTGTATGGGGTCAGGTGCTTGATTTTACAATCCGGACGAGCGACGACCCGGCGAATTCGCGCAGTAAACGGAGTCTTCTGGGATTGCTCTAGCATGTGGTCTACATCAGGTGCTGCGCTAGTAGCTTGATGGAACTTTCTTGTGACATCTTTGATCTGACTTTTGAGCTCGGCCAATTCTCCATTTTGACCCTTCTCGGCTCTATTGGTGACTTCTGGCTGTCCGGCATTTTCTTGCAACCTTGCACAGATGTTGGAAAAGAAGTGAAACGTTCCTCCATTTTCTTGTCCTGGGCCTCTATCTTTTCGAGTATGCTTCTCATTAATGCGCCTACATCGAGGGCGCTTGTTCCTTCTCCTACCGATCCGTTCGGCGTTGCCGGGGCTCGGGTCGGCGGTATTTGTGGAAGCTCTTCCTGGGCTTGCTGAATGTGGTCCGGCGTATCCGCTACGTACCCATCGCTTCCTGTGATATCTCCTTCTGTCATCTTTCAAGACGTACTTCTTTGATGTTGGACTTTCTTTAAAAGTTCCCCTTGTTTCTTTTCCCTGGATGCGCACCAAATGTTGAACGAGTAATGCTACTAGCTCAGGAATAATATTTAAGGAAGGCGAAACAAAGGACTTTATTAAGATTGTCAAAGATCGTCGAATTACAAGGTATCTGCTAAAAGCCGATCGGCTAATTACAGAGTTATGTATTCTCAAATTGACTAATAACACTGAAAGCTAGAATTGGACGAGCTCCAGACTCCTACCGTCTGTTCCTTTTTCCCTTCTACACGTCGCTTCCTTGGTATTTATAGTTGATGGGACGCTTCATCTTTCTGCCTCGGGATCGATGTGGTACTATCATACAAAAACTAGTAACAGAAACGTTTTGTAAGAACAGCAAAAACGTTTTTGATAATATCATACAAGTTTACCAAATCAGTATTCTTTTAAAACAAAGAAAAATAGTCGATATTTTTAATTAAAAATTTTCATCAAAAACCAAAAACAACATTGATAATAAAACAAAATCTAAGCCCTAAAACGACATTTAATTTCGACTGAAATGGAGGGAGTTGCTAAATCAATTTATCAATAGATTGACTATGGATCTTTGGGCTATATATATACTTTCTTGTAGTGATCTAACGATAGTTTTAACCATAGATTTCCAAATTACAAAACGCCAAAAGAATATTGTAAGAGAGAAACAAAGAGGAAAATAGTTGTAAGACAAAAAATAAAGGTTTAGTAAATTTTAAGTAACTAATTTGGGGGTTTTTTGTTGGGGGACAAAGGCCTTAGCCAACTTCTTCTCAAGTCGTCTTCATCTTTAACCTTGGCAGACAAATGGCATGCTCTAGACCTGCTCTTGAAACTGATAACACTCAAGAGCCGGCGAATTCGTTTCCTCCACGTCAGTAGAGAACGTGGTGTAGGCTGAGGAATAATCTCCTTCTTCTTCCTGTGGAGCATGACATGTTCATATTGATGATCCCGTGAAGCCTTGCAATGTGCAACTTGATAACTTTCTTTTCCTTTCTCCCATGAAGTTGCTCGGTTGTTTTCGAAGTTGATCGAAATGTATGAATCTATAGATATATATTACAAAATTAATGGAGCAACCTGAATGATCCATAATATCTTATCTTATCTATATAGACGTTTTCAATTTGCTTATTACTATTACATATATTTAATCTAATTTATATATTTTTAAATGTAATGAACATATTATGTAAAAAGAAAAGATATTAAAAAAAAAAAATTGAGCCACGGTTTTACAAAATTTCTAAAGGCATGTTAAACGATTAGAGAGGCCATGTAAATGAGTTAATTGTGGAACAGATCAAGGAGTTTATAAGGTAGCCAAAAAGAGAAAAATCCTGCGGTGACATTGGTACATTTTGTTATGCATGTTTGAGAAACGTGATATTTTATAAAACACCGTATTATCATTTCTAAAATAACATTAATTTATTAAAATTCCATGCGAAAACCATATATATTGATATTATTTTACAGTTTGGCTATGTATACTATATATTAATATATATGATGTAAATAACATAAAAGTGTATATTATATGGTACCTTCTGGACTGATGATAGAGGTATTTTGGTGATCATACTTCTGATCATGATGTCGGAGTTCGAAGAAGCTAAGGAACGAGGAGAGTCTGATAGATTTCTTTGGAGAAAAAACGGTTTTGGGTTCTTGGATGGTTTGGTAGGAAACAGGAGACTGAGGACGTAGTCTCTGTAGAGAAGCCAGGACCAGAAGCCTCTCGTTAAGACAGAGAGGACATACACCTTCGATAAACTCTACTGGGTGGATGTTACAAGAAGATGTTGAGTTTTTTTTGTTCTGTCCTTTCATAGCTTTTCTAAGTGAGAGACAGAGATAAAGAAAGAGGTGAAGAAGTAGAAGATTGTCCTTAGTTTAGAGAATTGATTCCGCAAATCTACTTTATTGAGATGCACAATTTTTCTGTGGGTGCATAGATATAAAGTTTTATGAGCTGTCACTATTTAGAAGACATTAGATAAATACAATCTGATTTCAAAAAAATGTCTTTAAGAAAATATGAAATTTATGATTGATTCGAAATATTAGCATGATTGGTAATGCAGAATATAGTAAAAACACTTGAGAAAAATCTGTAAATGGTTGGTAGTGTACGACAAAAATATGACTCATATGAATTTGAATAATTGAAAAAGTGTGAACTAAAAGTGTTATATGGTTACGGCGAATTTTGGCAGATTCTGACAAATGATTGATTGTATCTTTTAGTCGATTTTAAAGTTAGATAATGTACATCCAACATAAAAACGTTGATATATATTTGTATGAAGAATTTTGCTTAAATATGAGAAGTACGGTTAGTTTCAGTTTTGGGTGCTAGGAAACACTTCCTTTATGTATATCATTCGAACTTGTAGTGAAGTTGCGAATACTACAGCAAGAAGAGGTCCTTGTAACAATATTTACTATTCAAGGTATACTTATCATCCACCATGGTTATATCATGAATTTTTTTTTTTTTTTTTTAATTAATTACTGTTCGAAAAGATAAAATGTCGTATAGGAATTTTCAGTTAGATATCATTTATATTATCTAAATTTCCATTTAAAGTTTATATTAATTTTGCCACTCAAACATATATTTTAGACTACTAAATATGCTTGATTCGTATTTGTTTTGTTACATCCGCGTGATCCAACTTATTCCACTTGAGATATCTACTCCCCATTCTCTATTCACAGCTATAGAAAACATGTGAATGGTGGTGGTTGAAATGCTAATAATATGCATAAATGGCATAATCTTTGCAGTTGATAGAACTAAATCAATTCAATTATCACGCTGTACTTGGGTCCACAGGTTTGCTATCCGGCCACAATCATTATGATCAAGTGTTATTATTATCTTTTGCATATATAAGAGTTTCAAAAGTGCATTTGAGTTTTGGAAGGTTGTGATTTTGTTTTGTAATGCAGACGTATATATCTTCTTTTTCGTTAACTTTGACCAACGCCAAAGGTTATCTTATTTCTCTAGTCCTAAAACTTCTTTAAGTTAGCCAACGAAATAACTTTATTTGTTTAATCTCTTGGACAAATTGATTGATTAATATGCAATCAAGTTTTTTTTTTCTCTTCTTCTTCTTTCCAACTCTACGTCTCTACCGATATATTTCGTACAGTGTAATATTTTCCTTATTTTTGTAAATTGACTTAATGCCATATGCCTTTAACCTCGAACAAGAAAAGAAAATTAGAATTAGCATCCTGCACTTAGCTAGATACCACAAGTGACTACCATCATTGCTCTAGCCCACATAGACTCGAATCACACTTAAAAGCTAGACATTAGTAAAGGCTATCCAATGATTGAGTCAAAAGGATCCTTCTTTGGCGGGTCCTTTAGCTAGAACCTAGAAGACACTCAAGTGCTATTATGATTTTGATAAAAGGATGTCATTAGTGTTTTACCCCTATGATCTTTTATTTTTCGATATTCCACTGTTACTTGGTAATGTGTGAGTTGCCTCTCTCTATTCATTATCGATACAATATATACACATATACAAGAATGTTCTCCAAGTAAACCCTATACACATAAGGGAAGTGAATATTACATATTATCTTGGCTATCACTCCCCCGCAGTCTTAGCGTCGTCTCGGATGATGCTGAGGCTGGATCAGAACTCTGTGAAGAGATTGGTAGGAAGCCCTTTGGTGAATAAATCAGCATATTGATGAGATGAGGGAACATGGAGAACACGAACAGTCCCAAGAGCAACACGTTCACGAACGAAGTGGAGGTCGATCTCGACATGTTTAGTTTGTTGGTGTTGGACTGGATTGGTGGAAAGGTAGACTGCACTGATATTGTCACAGTAGACTAAGGTGGCTTTAGAGAGCGGGTAATGAAGTTCCAGAAGAAGATTACGGATCCATGAGGTCTCGGCAACGACATTGGCGACCCCACGGTATTCGGCTTCGGCGCTAGAACGTGAGACGGTGTGTTGACGTTTGGATGACCAAGAAATAAGATTGTCACCGTGGAAAATACAGTATCCCGAAGTCGATCGTCGTGTAGAAGGACAGCCCGCCCAATCAGCATCGGTGTATGCGATCAAGCCGGAAGGTTNTAGCGTCGTCTCTGATGATGCTGAGGCTGGACCGAAACTCTGTGAAGAGATTTGTTGGTAGCCCTTTGGTGAAGATATCAGCGTATTGATGAGAAGAGGGGACATGGAGAACACGAACGGTGCCGAGGGCAACACGTTCACGGACGAAGTGGAGGTCGATCTCGACATGTTTAGTACGTTGGTGTTGAACTGGATTGGTGGAGAGGTAGACTGCGCTGACGTTGTCACAGTAGACTAATGTTGCTGTGGAGACAGGGTAATGAAGTTCAAGAAGAAGATTACGGATCCATGTAGTCTCGGCGACGACGTTGGCGACCCCACGGTATTCGGCTTTGGCGCTTGAGCGGGACACGGTGTGTTGACGTTTGGACGACCACGAAATAAGATTGTCACCATGGAAGATACAGTAACCTGAGGTTGATCGGCGTGTAGAGGGGCATCCCGCCCAATCGGCGTCGGTGTATGCGATCAGACCGGAGGGTTGTGTCGGATATAGCTGGAGACCATAGTCAAGTGTGCCTTTGAGATAGCGCAGGATGCGTTTTAGTGCATGCAGGTGAGGTTCGCGTGGGTCGTGCATGAAGAGACAAATTTGTTGAACAGCGTACGAGATATCCGGTCGTGTGAACGTTAAGTATTGGAGGGCTCCGGCAAGACTACGATAAAGTGTCGGGTCGTGAACCGCAGGTCCGGTGTCCGCTGCAAGCTTAGACCGGGGATCCGCTGGAGTGGTGCATGAGTTGCAGTTGGTCATATTGGCTCGGTTAAGTATGTCAGCTGCATAGTTTTGTTGCGAGAGAAAAAGGCCTGAGGAGTTCCGTTTGATGGAAATGCCGAGGAAGTAATGAAGGTCACCGGAGTCCGTCATGTCAAATTCACTGCGAAGAGAGGAGATGAGAGCTTGGAGGAGCGTATTGGACGAGGCAGTGAGCCCAATGTCATCGACGTAGAGTAAGAGATAGGCGGTGCCATGTTTGTTGTGGTAGGTGAACAACGACGGATCAGACTTGCTTTGGACAAAACCAACACGACACGCATATTGAGCAAACCTTTGATTCCACGCACGCGGGGACTGTTTGAGACCGTAAATGGAACGTTTGAGGAGGCAAACATGGTCGGGCCTGTCGGGATCACGAAATCCTGGCGGTTGATGCATGTAGACGGTTTCATCGAGTGTGCCATTGAGGAAGGCGTTTTTGACGTCGAGTTGATGAGTGGGCCAGTTGCGAGTAAGAGAGAGTTCCAACACAAGTCGAATTGTCGCTGGCTTCACAACGGGGCTGAACGTCTCATCACAATCAATGCCCACCTCTTGTGATTTACCGTTGGCAACCAAGCGCGCCTTGTATCGTGATAGTTTTCCATCTGCATCAAACTTATGCCTAAATAACCACATTGAACGCACGATATTAGTGTCTTTGGGTCGTGGTACTAAATCCCACGTTTCCTTTTTAATTTGAGCTGCATGTTCCTCATGCATGGCTCCAGTCCAGTTAGGATCTTCTAAGGCTTTTAGGTAGGAGGAAGGAAGAGGAGAAATAATATTAGTGTGAAGCGAGAGAGGTTGTCGTGGTTTAGTGATGCCGCTCCGGCTACGGGTCGTCATGGAGTGACCGACCGGAGGTGGAGGCGGTGGAACGACTGGTTGAGTAGGAGATGGTAGAGGTTCCGGAAGTGGTGTTTGTGGTGGAGATGTTTGGCGAAGGAGTGGAGACAAGGTTATTGGAGGATGTGTCNGAGTGACCGACCGGAGGTGGAGGCGGTGGAACGACTGGTTGAGTAGGAGGTGGTGGCTGAGTAGGAGATGGTAGAGGTTCCGGAAGTGGTGTTTGTGGTGGAGATGTTTGGCGAAGGAGTGGAGACAAGGTTATTGGAGGATGTGTTTCGGGTGGTGGGGAAGAGACGGGTTGGGGGAGAGTTGAGAAAGGAAAACTAGACTCATCAAAGATAACATGTCTAGAAATGATTACCTTGCGAGTTGATAGGTCTAAGCACCGGTACCCCTTATGATTAGACGGATACCCAAGGAAGACACACGCGGAGGAGCGGGCATCAAGCTTGTGAGAAGTGATGGGGAGACGGTTTGGGTAGCATAGACAGCCGAAGACGCGAAGATGACTGTATGTGGCTGGTTTTTGGAAAAGCTTGGTGAACGGTATTTCATTGTTGATGGCGGAGGATGGGAGGATGTTGAAGAGATGAGCCGCCATCATGAGTGCTTCGACCCAATATGTGGTAGGCATGCATGCTTGAAACAGAAGGGAGCGGACAGAATTATTGAGGGTTCGAAGAGTACGTTCAGCTTTACCGTTTTGTTGAGATGTGTATGGGCAAGAGAAACGAGGGATTATGCCATTATTAGATAAGTGACTGAGGAATTGACGATTTTGATATTCACCACCATTATCGCATTGTAAGAACTTAATGTTGCGGCCAAAATGGGTAGAGACATAAGCCTGAAACGTTAAGAACGTCGAGAAAACATCGGATTTGTTTCGAATAGGAAAAACCCAAAGAAAATGAGTGAAATGGTCAAGATAGATAACATAATATTTTATTCCACCGATGCTAGAAACTGGTGAAGTCCACACATCAGAATGAATAATCTCAAAAGGTGCAGAAACAGAAGAAATAACTGAATCAAAAGGTAATCTAGTGTGTTTCCCTAATTGACATGCATGACAAAGAGACATATCAATCTTAGAACAATTTATTAAACGAGAAGAAATAAGAGATTGAAGCAATGTGTTTCCCAAATGTCCTAAACGACGGTGCCACAAGGTAGAGTCGGGAACCGTTGTTAACATAGCTTGTGGAGTGGTGGTGGCCGATGGTGGTGAATTGACGGAGTAAAGGGGTCCGTCACTATTACATCGGAGCAGCTGGATCCGAGTATTGTAATCCTTAATGCAAAAACCAAAAGGGTCAAATTCCACAGTCACATAATTATCTATAGTGAATTGGCGAACAGAGATGAGGTTTTTAATTATGGAGGGACAAACAAGCACATTACGAATATGGAGGGGACGAGTTTTAGAGGACAAGAAAGCATGACCAATGGCAGTTGTTGGAATAGAAGATCCATTACCGACTATAACCGATGGGGACGAGCTCGAATTAAAAAGGGAATGTAGGGTACCTGGCTGTGCCGTGAGATGAGACGTAGCACCGGTGTCCATGTACCAACTCGCGTCGGTAGGATCTTGGAGAGTCATAGTCCCAAACGCGGCATTGAGGTTTGTTGGAACCGGCGTTGGTGGTGTTGCCGTAGGTTGCTGTGGGGCAGGTCCAAGAAGTCCGGCTGCTGGTCTCGTAGTGGTAAAGTTCGCCATCTGAGGTTGTTGCATCCATTGTTGTTGTGGCCAGTGCGGATATGGTGTTGGTGACATGAACCAGGGCTGTTGGGTTTGCCAATTGCGAGGGTTCAAGTGCCACGGCTGAGAAGACTAGGATTGACGTCCGCGTCCTCTACCATTGTCGGTGCGTCCACGTCCGCGTCCTCTGTTGTTGTAGTTGTTGTCGCGGTAGTTGTCTCGCTGGCCAGATTGTGGATGTGCCGGAGAGGATGCGTATAACACATTGGGAGAAGACGAGTTGACCGGTGGTAAAGAACCTGTCTTGACTTGACGAGCAAGGCGACGTTCCTCCTCAATGAGCATGGATCGGGCAGTGGAGAACGAGGGAAACGGTTGGCGATGCTTGATGATGTTGACGATGTTGTCGAACTTCTCCGATAGTCCATTCAACATGTGCATCACGACAACACGATCAGTGACAGGTGAGTCGACATTGGTGAGGAGATCGGATAAGCTTTTGAGTTTCTGGCAGTAGTCATGAACGGACATGTCGCCGATGGTGAGCGAGTGAAGATCGTTGTCGAGCTGGATTGCGCGTGCCTCCTTATTGTCGTGGAACAGATTCTCGATGGAGATCCAGATATCACGAGCACTGCTCCGAGTCTTCAGAATCGTGTCGAGGAGAGAGGATGAGATGGTGCCGTAGATCTACATTTTGACAATGCCGTCGCGCTCCTTCCATGCAATGTCGGCATCGTTAGCTGGTGTAGACGTGCCGTCAAGGTGGCCGTAAACACCAAAACTGTAGCAATGGGTTTCAAACAGTTCACTCCATGCATCATAGTTCATCTTCTGCATGTCAAGGACAAGAGGGATGTGAGACTTGATGTGGGTGACTGTGAAAACTTTGTCAATGGGTTGAGCCATAGTGAATGAACGTGTGATATGTGGGAGAAAGAAGAAGAAAATAAGAGGAAGAAGAATAGAAACGATAGGTGGTGTGAGATCGAGGAAGAAGATGGAGACGAAGAGGGGTTGAAAGAGAGAGAGAGAGAGGCGGCTGTTTTTTTTTTTTTTTTTGATATTAGGTTTAGAGAGGCTCTGATACCATGTTACTTGGTAATGTGTGAGTTGCCTCTCTCTATTCATTATCGATACAATAGATACACATATACAAGAATGTTCTCCAAGTAAACCTTATACACATAAGGGAAGTGAATATTACATATTCTCTTGGCTATCATCCACAAGAGAAAGAAATTACAAAAGCTGGCAAGTACAGACTCACTCCCAGAGACTAAGACCAAAAGAGGTAAAACAAAGGGGAAAAAACCCGAGCATGTGAAATACACTACATCCAATCAATTACTTTCCGGATCAAGATCTAGAACTCCAAAATTAAGACAAACAAAACCTAAACCTTTGATAAATTAAAACAAATCTGAGACAAGAAAACCACACAAGCGGATAAAAATACAAGTTTCTCCTTAACCACAAATTAAAACCGAATGGAGATGTCGTGCGTCCCTCTTTATGATGCTCCGATGAGAAGCTTTAAAGGCGGTGAGACAGATCTAGAACCAAGAGACATAGGAGGAAGGAGATCTAGATCTACGATGGTGAGATTCTTCATCTGAGGCAGAAAACAACCGGTTGACGGCTGCCTCTGCTATGAAAGGGAACGGCCAGATCTGTAGCTGAGCTTGACGGAGAGACATAGACAAGCAGCGGGAACCCAAAAGGCGATAAGGTTTAAAATTCATAATCTAGATCTGAAAAAACCAAATCTGATGCCGTTGGAAGAAAACAAAAACATGGATGAACCAAAAATTAAGATAAAACAAAACTAAAATAAGAGAACCACAGCTTCGGTGCTAAAGAAGCCACTAGAGCCGGTTAAATCTAGGCGGCGGCTGGTGTTTTCTAGAGAGAAGGGAGAGCGTTTGTTTTTTTAGAGAGAGAGAAAGGAGAGCGTGTGTTTTTTTTACTATCATGATTTTCCCCCTATGACCAATCTACAGCGTTTTCTTAAAACTAAAAATTGTCTTTCTAACCATTGTTGCTTCTCAAAAGTATGTAATTCAGATTATTTGTTTTAAATCCATTAACATAAGCTTTTCTATATTTATTACTAGCAAAATTCCTATAATGCAACATTTAGATCATATATTGTACATTGTTGTTAATAGATCAACAAAACTATGTAAATTCTTCTATTTATGTCTTCTCTTTGTGAGTTCAATCTCCTTACTCAACCTATCATTGCCTTTTTCAATGTCACGTTCATCTCCGTGTCGTTTTTTGCCTTCACCATAACCATGAGGACTTTTCCTATGAATCTTTTCACTGCCATGACGAGTATGCTCTCTCTTCTTCCTCTTGGGACTTTTAAGTAGATCACCCTCAAACACCATTTCGTAGTCTTTAGCAACATGATCTGCCGACCCTGTAAAAACATTTTCTTAACTTTCCATGTTTTGACAAAGGAAGGATTTCATGATTTGTTTGGTCTAAATAGAAAAATGGGCTTTACCTTTACCATGTTGTTGGGAGTCTTTCCGCCGGAACTACCGCCAAATTTCAAATACACTCTGACTGAAATCTACACGTATTCTTCTATCATCGATTAAAGCACCGGCCATCTGCATAAGAACAACCACTTGTTAAAGCTCCAAATAACACATTTTATACTTCTAAATTATACACTTGTTAGCCAGTCATTTAATGTTTTACCTTTAAAACTGCTTGTTCGCATGCTTCCTTAGTCTCAATTCTCAAACTTTATAAAAGCATAGCATAAGCTATTACCCGTCTTGGAATCTCGGATGACATCAGCCCTGCCATATTCATACAATTAAGGTAAATACAAAACAATTGAGATTTTCTCAAACCGATAATGAAGCAGGCAAAAAAAAAAAAAAAAAAAAAACTTACGATATAACCGTTCCAAAACATAGAATAGGGAGGCTAAGCGCTTTAGAATATTAAATATCAAAACACATACCTCAGTTAGAGGATTCAGATCACAGACGAACAACACATTGTCAGGAGGTTTCACCTCAGCCTCAGGGATATCTCCTATCTGCAACACAGCAATACAAGGTCAATAACTAAACATGATTTTAAAATTACATAAAGAAAACTGAATCAGTGATACTTACACATTCAAGGACAACCGCACTAGAATGTGCAGCCTTTTGGCGTATAACATCGTCCAGTTCCTGTGGACAAAGTTTCTCATCCAAAGGAACCCAACCAGCTTCAAGTCTTACATAATGTTTGGCATCTTCAAAGGGAGCATCTGCTATCATCTTAGTCAGCTGTGGAGGATCTTCAAATGGATCTTCAAATATGTGTATGTCTTTGATGACAATGTTAATAAATGGTCTGTTTTCTGCATCGACGTAAGCTTCATTTATCCTAGTCAAAGTGTCAAACACATCAACGATTTCCCCAAACACCTGAAAACAATAACATCAATAATAGTTAGTAACAGGTATAGTCAAGAAGAAAGAACTGAAAAGAAGTGTGATTGTATATTGTGCTTACAGTGTGTTTTCCATCAAGATAGTCCTGATCGTCACGAAGTGTGATATAGAACTGGGAAAGGCATTGAGATTTTCACCAGCACTGGCCATTGCAACGGTGCCAGTCTTGAGTGTTTTAATTCGGGATGGATCTCATGGCCGAAAAAACGAACATGCTCACCGTGAAGGAATCTGGAAACGTAATATGCACGAGATAATTTAGAAAACTTTGCATTGAGAGAAAGTTTATAAAAACAACAAGCAATATATAACTTACTTGTATATTGATTCTCCACCAGTTCCTGTACCAGTTAGATCGCCTGTCTGTGCTATGAAACCCTTTTGCACATTGTGAAAGACGCACCCCTTGTAGTAATTGCACCTAAGAAAAATAAGTGTTAATAAAAAGCTCATGGATCGAGACATATAGTGAGTTAAGACAGACACTTACTTGCAGAGCTTGAGGAAATTCTTGCAGGTCAGAGGACATTTGTCTGTGTAAAGATCAATCCCCAAGGCTCGTCCCAATAAAAACTGACATGTTCGAGTTCGACAACCTAAAACAAAAATTAGCGAGCCAGTGAGGACTAAGCATGGAGAAAAAAAGAGGTGACGATTTTTATATGATCATGTTTAATCTTACAAAATCATATTCTTGAAGCTAAAAGTATCGAACAAATCTTTAAAAACGAATACACACATACATGCAATAGTAAAGTAAAGTTTTACCTAGGAAAAAACGTCAAAAGAAAAAAGAAAGACATCAGAGATTTCAACGAAGACCTAAAAATATATCGATATGTCATCAAAGATTTGAAACTAACCTCGAATGGAGCCGATCGAGAGAGAAGAGTCAAGAGTTTGAGGGTGACAATAGATCCGTAAGGAATCAGAGATTTATTATTCCCCTACTCTCTGATTTTTGCTAATAGGGTTATGTTTTTTTGTATCATAATTCTACAACAGATATATATACTGACGTATCCGTTTAATTTTTTCATTTTTTTTTTCTTGCCTAAAAAGTAAAAATAATATTGGGAAATTTTTTAAAAGAAACTCCAAGCTATCTATACACTACAAGAAAAAGTGAATATTGTTACAGTTATAACGGTCATAATATATAAATATTTCGTCACAAAATTTTCATTGTGACTAGAATGATACGATTTTCACAATGTCACAATAAAATGGTCACAAATTCATGTAGATATCAAAATAGTCACAATTTTTTGTGACAATTGTTAACGGTGACAATTTGTCACCACTTGTGACGATATTCAGATGGTCATAAAATCGACACAATTCGTGACAGATAATATTGTAACAAATATGCCACAAATTGTAACAAAAATTTTTTCACATATTTGTCGCATATTAATACCATATATAGGTCACTGATCCGTTACATGTTGCGACCAAAGTATGGTCACAAATCCGTTATATATATATATATATATATAAATTTTTGAAGTACATCTTGGGTTCTATCCTTTTATTTATACTTATTAAAAAAACTTATTTACAATTCCTACAAAATTTCCAAAAATAGCATTATGTCAGATTTTGTTTCTTAGATATTTAACATTCCATTCCAACTAAAAATATTACAGCAATCAATATAAAAATAGAAACTATGATATATTTAACCACACATCCTATTGTGTTTTGAAAATATTTTATCTCTGAATCCTTTGCAAGCAAAGAAAACAACAATATGTTTTCCAAAACCTGAGCTTTGATTCTTAAAGTAGAAAGAAATTCGATTCATATTATTTAAATATTATAATTAATATATATAACTTAATAAAAATTTAAAATATTACGAATATGTAAAATTAAAAAGTTTAAAATACTATATAATATGGTTATATAGTAGATGGGTTATAAAGAGGACATGTTATAATTAATAAAATATTATTAAATTTGTGCTAACACGGGTTAAATCCTCATATTATTATTTGTCAACACTACAAATATTAGAATATTTGACATATAAAATCAAGTTGATTTAACTAAGATTATGTAAAAGTTTTAAATCATTAGGAAAAATGTTACTTAATCACAGCGTATAAATTACTTATTATGTATTTAGATCCTTTATTTTTGTTATAATAATTAAAAATTAAATTAGAATCTCAAACACTAAACAAAACAAACTAAGGGGGGTGTATTGAAACCATGATTTCAGAAAGTTTGATGGGATTTAGAAAATTTGGAATTTTGAATGATTTTAGGGAAGTTGATATGATTTATTGTAAAATTCTTTCAAATCCCACCTAAAACCATGAGATTTGGATTTCTCTATTTTTAACTAAACAAATCCCACCTAAATCCTCCAGAATCTCAAAAATCATTAAAATCCAAATCCACAAACTATTTTGAATAACAGTGGATTTTAAGTAGATTTTTAAATCATCAGTTCAATAACAGTAGATTTTAATAGACTTTTTAAAATACATGATTGAATAACATAGTATTTATAAGTTTCACACAAATCACTTAAAATGTCAAGTGTATTGCGGGTTAAAAAACTTAACATAAATAATTAGCCGCACAAACGGCCGGAAAATTTAGTTATTCATCTATTTACAAAACACCTAATATTTAACAAACAAATACAACATAAAATCTATATATAATAGCAAACTCAGTTTTGGGGGTCAACTTTAATCGAACGGATGAGATTGTTTCTATTAACTCATCTAACGGTTTAAAATTATTAAGATCCCAACAGTTGCAAGTTTTTTTCCAATAATCGTGTTTCTTTGTCGTACCTCCATCTTTTAAAAATCGCACCTATTAAACCCTTTTTTAATGATCTCAAAAGTTGCAATGTTTTGGTCCAACAATTGTGTTTCTTCATTGCACCCCCAGCTTTCCATGTTGGGCTGTTGGCACCCGTTAGTTTTCACACCCTTTTGTTTTACACCTCTTTGTTTATATAAAATTGCAATGTTTTGATCCAACAATTGTGTTTCTTCGTTGTACCCCTAGCTTTCAATGGTTGCACTTGTTAGTTTTCGCACATTTTTACTTCACACTTTTTTGTTTCACACCTCTTTGTTTTNTATATATATATATATATATATATATATATATATATATATATATATTTATGGACTTTGAATAGAGTTTTTGTTCTTTGAGTATTATTAATGATCTCAACCTTTGTTAATGATCTCAAAGTTGCAAAGTTTTGGTCCAACAATTCTGTGTCTTCGTTGCACCCCCAGCTTTCCATGTTGGCACCCATTACTTTACACACCCTTTTGTTTGACACCTATTTGTTTTCACACCTCTTTGTTTTTATATATATACAGATTTTTGTGGACTTTGAAAAGAGTTTTTGTTCTTTGAGTATTATTAATGATCTTACCCTTTGTTAATGATCTCAAAAGTTGCAAAGTTTCGATCCAACAATTGTGTTTTTTTGTTTCACCCCCAGTTTTCCATGTTGGCACCCGTTAGTTTTCACACCCTTTTGTTTTACACCTCTTTGTTTATATAAAGTTGCAATGTTTTGATCCAACAATTGTGTTTCTTAATTGTACTCCTAGCTTACAATGGTTGCACTTGTTAGTTTTCACACATTTTTGTTGCATACCTCTTTTTCACACTCATTGTTTTTATATATATACAGATTTTTATGGACTTTGAAAAGAGTTTTTGTTCTTTGAGTATGATTAATGATCTCACCATTTGTTAATGTCTTAAAATTTGCAAAGTTTCGGTCCAACAATTGTGTTTCTGCGTTGCACCTCCAGCTTTCTATGTTGGCACCCGTTAGTTTTCACACCTTTTTGTTTTACACCTCTTTGTTTATATAAAGTTGCAATGTTTTGATCCAACAATTGTGTTTCTTCGTCATACCCCTAGCTTTCAATGGTTGCACTTGTTAGTTTTTACACCTTTTTGTTTCACACCTTTTTGTTTGACACCTTTTTGTTTTCACATCTCTTTGTTTTTTTATATATACACTTTTTTATGGATTTTGAAAAGAGTTTTTGTTCTTTGAGTATTATTACTGATCTTACCCTTTGTTAATGATCTTAAAAGTTGCAAAGTTTCGATCTAACAATTGTGTTTCATCATTGCACCCCCAGTTTTCCATGTTGGCACCCGTTAGTTTTCACACCTTTTTGTTTTACACCTCTTTGTTTATATAAAGTTGCAATGTTTAGATTCAACAATTGTGTTTCTTCGTCATACTCCTAGCTTTCAATGTTCGCACTTGTTAGTTTTCACACATTTTTGTTTCACACCTCTTTGTTTTCACACTTTTCTGTTTATATATATATATATATATATATATATATATATATATATTTTATGGATTTTGAAAAGAGTTTTTTTTTCTTTGAGTATTGTTTCACACCTCCAAGTTTTAAAAATTATGAGTATTATTTTCTTTTAATTTATTAATCAACATGATTCACTCATCTTCGTTAAAATTTGGATTATTTTATATATTGATTCCTTCACCTAACTTTTGTTTGGTGCCGTTTTCCATCTAACATGTATTGATCATCTCTTCCAAGTATTAATCTAGGTAATTAATTGTGATTTCTAATTTTTCATAGATTTATCATTTTAGTCAATTTGGTTGGTTGCAGGCTTGCAGCTATGAGCTCTTTCTCCTTGATTCTCTCATTAGTTTTTATAAATTTCGATAGAATAATGATTTAAATTTTGTTTTATGTGAATATCTTTCAAAATTGATTATCTGAGTATGATTCAGTAAATCTAGATTTATATATCTTTTAACACTATTATCTTATTGTCATTGACTCAATTTTTCATTTTTATATATACAACAAATATTTTATTTAACTAATTTGGTTGATTAATCTTAATCATTATTTATAACTTTGATACTATACAAATAAAGAATTACCATAAAGTTTTCACTCGAAATGTGAAATTAGCAATATTAGTCATTTCAAGTTTTCACTTTCCCGTGTGGTAACGCAAGAGCCGACATCCTAACCAAATACATATCTCTAAAAGTTGTAGCTGAAGAATGTGAACTACTTTATACCCGCTTTATACTAACCAATTATGTTTGACTGGTCGGTCATATAAAACTCGGTTTCATTAGTTTTGTACATATGTGAAAGTGAGAGAAAAAAACATCCACAAGCCTAAGTGAAATTTTATATATGGTTAAAAGTAATGTTCTTAGTAAATCAAGCTCTAAAAAATGCTCACTTTTGTGTGTGACTACATAAAATAGAATAAAATTGAAATGAATCTTTGGCTTTTAAATCAACAGAAAGCAATATATATCAAGAAGTGAAAATGATCAGATTGATTGAGAAAAGAAAGAATTTAGGATGAATTACAAATGTTAAATTTCAATTTAGGATTTCACCTCCCCGTGCGGTAACGCACGGGTTGCTTTCCTAGTATAAATAATAATAATAATTATATGTATGTGGGTGTACAACAAATTAAAATCTAGTTTTTATTTGAATGTTAGATAGCTAATAGTTTTTGGTTGGAAAAAAAATATGGTATACTAAATTGGTGTTAAATAAAACCTAATCTTTCAATCCTTAGGTTTAACCCTTTAACGAGTAAATCACACCAGTTAAAACAGATACAGATAGGTCATTAAACCCCATGAGAGAGAAAGTCGAGCGAGTGTGATTCACGCGCGGTGATTTTTTCTCTCCCACCGTTTCTTCTTCTTCTGACCACAAGCTCGTGCTCCGATCTGGGTCCTCCGTCAATTCCGGTGACTGCGAGGACCCCTCGGCCCATGGTTCTTCACTCGCGACTCTTTGCATGTTACCGGCGAAGCTGATGGACGGAATCAAGGGAGCAGTGGAGAGGAGAAGAATCCGCGAGACGCCGATGGCAAGAGCTCTGCCGGAGGAGTTGCTACGCGGAGTGGAA
>NC_025701.1:24856730-24876609 GCF_000633955.1 Camelina sativa
AGTCGAGAGAGAAAGTCGAGCGAGTGTGATACACGCGCGGCGATTTTTTCTCTCCCACCGTTTCTTTTTCTTCTGACCACAAGCTCGTGCTCCGATCTGGGTCCTCCGTCAATTCCGGTGACTGCGAGGACCCCTCGGCCCATGGTTCTTCACTCGCGACTCTTTGCATGTTACCGGCGAAGCTGATGGACGAAATCAAGGGAGCAGTGGAGAGGAGAAGAATCCGCGAGACGCCGATGGCAAGAGCTCTGCCGAAGGAGTTGCTACGCGGAGTGGAAGAGGGAGATTCACGGCGACGAACGAGAGAAGAAGGCAGATAGATCGGAGGATTGGAGATCTTGGAGGCTTCGCGGGATCGGTTACGATAGGGGAGGTAGTCTCCGATCCGGCGAAGCTAAACCACCGTCGAAGGCCCGCTTATCTACTCCCTGCTGCCTCTCTCTCTCACGACTGAGCGTGAAAACCTCCTCGACAAAAGGCAGATCGGATCTCTTCCTCCTTCCCAAAACGGCTCTACGGTGGCAGGACGGCAAACGGATCTTGGATCACCGTCTCTGTTCGGCTACCGTCGTCCAGGCTCACAGGAGGTCCTGTTCCGGCTGAGTATCCGCAAGTATGGGTGGCGGCTGCAAACGAGTTTTTTGTTCTGCAGATTAGGGTTTCATGGTTCCCGGTTAAATTCGGTCTGTGAACCCGGCCGGTTTTGTTTTCATCGGTTTAGTTTTGGTTAACTGTAAATGAATTGGACCCTAGAGATTTATGTATATTGGCCTACTCCGGAAATAGCCCATTGGACAGTATATTTTATTAATTGAATACCCTTTAAAAAAAAAAAAAAACAGATACAGATATATACAATCGGTTCACACGATTATACGTATACGTTGATGTAGCCTAATGGTAACGAGTGGGATTTGTTACAAACCGAATTTCGGCTTAAACGGCCAAACATGGTAAAACTTCAATTTCCAAAGGTCGAATCACCGGTCCCCTCCGGTTAAAAAAATGATGGGCTAAAAACAAGTCAAAAGACTCAAAAAAGTTGTTAAGTGTCTGCGTCGAATCTCTTGGCAATAATAATAGCTGCTGCTCGCTTCTTCCCAAAAGCTTCATTTGTTTGTGTACTTGACGGATCTTCTCTGAACCGATCAATCCCGAAGAACACGAACATAGCAAATATCTCAATTGGGTTAACAAATTTTCGAAAATCTCTCTGTAATTCGTCGTTTCTTATACAAAACCAATTCTATGTCAGGTCAGTCTCGTTCTCCTTCCTTGTTTCATCTTTTTGATTCTGTGTGCTTTATCAATCAAGTTTTGATATTTCGACATACCCAGATTGTGATTTTATGTGTGAGATTATGCTTTAGGGTTTTTGAAGTTGTGGGTAGTTCTTAAAACTTGTTTATGTTAAAGCTTTAGTTAGGGGAATATTTTTTGAAGCTGAATTTGGGAGCTTTCATGCGAATTGTACCAAGCCCTTGTTTCAAAGTATGTGTTTTTACAGGTAATCAAGAACCAATCTTGGTGAAGGAAGAGAGTGTGGTAGGTTTACCAATACCACTCTTGAAGCTTAAAAGCTGGCAATGGTGGGTTCTTGTCTCTGTTAACATCTTCTTCCTTATTGGTGGTCAAGCTGCTTCAGTGCTTCTTGGTAGGTTTTATTATGATCAAGGTGGAAACAGTAAATGGATGGCTACTCTTGTTCAGACCGCTGCTTTTCCCATTCTATATATCCCGCTTTTGCTTCTTCCCTCTTCGAGTAGTGCAGAGTCTTCTTCAGAGCCTGCTTGTTCACTCAAATACATTGTCTTGATCTATGTTTTGCTCGGTGTGATCATCGCTGGTGACAACATGTTATACTCTGTTGGACTTTTGTACCTCTCTGCTTCGACTTATTCGCTCATTTGCGCTACTCAGTTAGCCTTCAACGCGGTCTTCTCTTATTTCATCAATGCTCAGAAGTTTACTGCTTTGATTCTCAACTCTGTTGTTCTCCTGTCCTTTTCCGCTGCTTTGATAGCTCTCAATGATGATGCAGACACTCCTGCTGGTGTCCCCAGGTCTAAGTACATTGTTGGGTTTGTGTGTACACTCGCTGCATCCGCTCTTTATTCTCTGTTGCTTTCGCTTATGCAGTTTTCGTTTGAGAAGATTCTGAAAAGAGAGACCTTTTCCGTGGTTCTTGAAATGCAAATTTACACTTCTTTAGTGGCGACTTGTGTCTCTGTCATCGGCCTGTTTGCTAGCGGGGAATGGAGAACGCTGCACGGGGAAATGGAAGGGTATCATAAAGGTCAAGCCTCTTATGTACTGACTTTGGTCTGGACAGCGGTCACGTGGCAAGTGTGTTCTGTAGGAGTGGTTGGTTTGATATTTCTGGTGACATCGCTCTTCTCAAACGTCATTAGTACTCTCTCCCTAGCTGTGACTCCACTCGCAGCTTTGGTTGTGTTCCGTGATAAAATGAGTGGCGTTAAGGTTATGGCGATGCTGATCGCTCTTTGGGGCTTCGCTTCTTATGTTTACCAGAATCATATCGACGACTTGAAAGTAAGACGAGCGCGACAACAAGCTCAAGCCAGGAGGGTGGAACCGCCCTGCTAAATTCTGCTACGATTCTAGCAGAAAATATTGGTTTAGGTTTATTATATACGTTCTATATAAACAACAATAATTGTCACTCTACTTCTTTTGTCACATTGTTTTTGAAATCAAATCTTGTCTAATATACTGATGGGTAAACAATTATTCGTGACGAAATTTTGTGAAAATGAAATGAAAACATTTTGTTGTTTAAAATTGGGAACTGGAATCCCAATCAAGTAGTACAATAGCTTACGCTTGGACTAGAAAAAAAATACATTTTATACGATAAAAAAATGATTGTGAAAATATACAATTACTGTTTCTAAAAAAATATAAATACTCACCTTTACATAAAGAAAAAGATAGTTGAAGTAAAAAAGAAAAATAGATCTTTCTTATTTTTTTTTTACCAATCAAATTATCGTCTCATATTTAAATAATTTATTAAAAAAACACTGCTTTCAACTTTGTTTACTTGGGCAATTTTCTTTAATGGGAAGGTAAATTTTTCTTATTTTTTAAAACCAAAAATTTCTCCTACTTTCTCCCTTTTCAGTTGGGAATAGGTAAAATTAATATGTTGACCCGAAAAAGAGATTAATATAGAGAAATACTCTAAAATAGCACTAAAACAAGTTTAATGGACAACTATAGCACACATTACATAAATTTCCAAAAATAGCACTATTTAACACATTAAAATATTTAAAATTAATTTTTAGAATTTTGTTTTTTAAGTTTGGGTTCTCAATTTCACATTATTGGTATAGTTTTGAGAGGTGGGGTTTAGTATTTTGAATTTAAGATTTATTTTTCAAAGATTAATTGGTGCTATTTTTGGAATTTTAAAGATGTTGTGCTAAGTTTGAAAAAAAAAACTTATTCTAGTGCTATTTTTGAGAATCTCTCATTAATATATGCGTTTTCTTTTCTTAATATTGTATTTTAAAATTTATTGTAATTTTATTAGATTTTTTATTTAATTTATATATTACCGTGCTTATAGTTTTCTATTGTTTCTTTAATTATGTCAAATTAATTTTCTTCTAATTTCTCAACCTTGATTGGTTGGTCATAAACCCTTCTTTTTTTTGCAAACATAATTGTTACCATTATACATAATTGTTCACATCAACCTAATGGATGGATAAAATAGGCTAATCAAACACAAGCTTACAACAAACATAGATAGATAGATTGGAAAAAAAAATGTTGTTGATAGATCCATAGGAGCTCAAAGACTATGACACCCTGGTTTGCGGAAATGTTTAAAAGAATTGATTTGGCCACATATGTCATCAAAATGCACTTATTTTTCGGTGAATGGTCCTGAGAGAACTTCATGATGGGTGACCTTCATGAAAGTGATTGTCGGAACTGTGCGAGTGAAGACAAAACACAGAAAAAGATCATTTGTTGATTTGTAGGATCGGTAAACAAGTTTTTAAAGCCTCCCAGACGTAACAAACCGGCATCGAATATGGATGGGTCCACGGGACGGAAATAGATGTAGGGCCCACTTAAGAAGGTGGCCCATGGACTGAGAGTGGACATGGGCCCACTAAGCAAGGTAGCGATTGAGGCGTTACAGAGACATAGGCTACATCATGGTGTGTCAAAGACCCTTCCACGAATACATTAGGAAATTTAACATTAGTTACTATCAAAAGATTTTGTGACGTTAGAAAAAAGTTTTTAGTTTGATTGGTTGTCGAAGGCTCGGAGCAAGCCATTTTTAGATAGCAAAAAGACGTGAACATGTTCTCTCCAAACAGGAGGAGGACAGAGCCGAGATTCTTTCTATTGTGGAGAAGGTTGGACACAAGGTTATCTCTCCTAGGGAGGAAGGTGGAAGAGGTTGGACGCAAGGTTATCTTCTTCCCTTAGGGAGCCGAGGTTTTCTCCATGGTGGAGGAGGTTGGATGCAAGGTTATCTCCATTAGGGATGAGGGCGGAGCCGAGGTTTTGTCCATGGTGATCATACATTATTGTGATGATACATCATTGATTAGTATATTATGTAATATATTTTTTCTTCAAAATATTTTTTGAGCCAACAATTTTAGTAATTAAAAACTATATAGAAATGAAAATAAAATAGTTGACTTAATGTGTTCATATAGACATTTTCTACGTGGTGATAAAGAATGTATTTGTAACATAGAGTATATTTAGGTGTAAAAAAAATACACTTTTAATAGTAAAATACATAAAAATTTGTAAATCGATATAAATCAGTATATTATAACAAAAATAAAATTTGTAAATAACGTACAACAAATTTTAATATATTTTTGTTAAATTTAATTTAATTTATAAAATTTTAAACTCGCACATCGGGCGGGTCCTCATCTAGTTGTAATATATAAGATAAGAGTATGTAATATTTAACGTATGCGTTTTTGTAACTATAAAAATGTTAAAGTGAAGAGACATATAATATGTTATTTAATGTGTTCATAAAGACAATTTGTTGGTAGTAGTAAAGACTAAAGAGTATATTTTAACAGTAAAATATATTTGTGTGTACATATACACTTTTAGTGGTAATGTATATAGTAGATTTGTAAATGGATATACATTGGTATATTATAGCAGAAAAAAATGACTATTTTCTATAACTAAAAGTTTATCTCTTTACTTTTATACATTGTTTTTACTTATGAAAAGAATTTAATATATATTGTTTGTTAAATTTAATGTAATTTTAATAACTTTGAACTCATTTACAACTATTTTCTTTAACTAAAAGTGTATCTATTTGCTTTTTTTTTTCAACCAAACAATAAATCAAAAGGAAATTTCACGGTTAGTTGTCCAAACTGGAGGAAGGGGTTTACAAAAGAAACTTCAGAGATAAGAGAACACGAAGCACGGAAAAGACAATCTGCTTTCGTATTTGACGCACGCGGGATCCAAGAGATATAGAATAGTGGGAAGGACTCCAGCGAGTTAAACTCACCGAGCAGGTTGGAAAAGGACGGCCAATCTTCACGGACTGCACAATAGTGAGTAACTCAGCACAATCAGTCTTGAAATGTTGACAAGCGATCTCTGCAGCACGTATCCGCTTCATGACCCACAACAACGCTTATAACTCCGAATGTAGGGGAGAGGGTCTCCGTCTTAGACACTTGGCCCCCGACAACAAGGTTCGTTTCTCACCAACGCAACACCACCAGCCCAATCCTGAATGCATATTGGTTGCTTTCCAGGAACCATCAATTTGACAACCAGGTGAAAAAACCTGGACATCCGAAGATGGAGATAGAGTTGACATGACCGTCTTAAAAGAGAGCGCCTCTTCCTAGGCTAACTTATCGTCCAAAGCCTGAGCAATTATATCATTTGCCTCAATCTCTAAATCTTGAAAAACTTTTTTGTTTATGACCTTTCAGATTGCCCATAAAATCCATGGTAATTGAAAAAGTTGATCAGGATCACCATGTTGAGAGGTATCCCTCTAGAAAACAAAATCCAAATTCGAGTACCGACTCATATGGAAAACCCTCTAACGAGACCAGAGTCGGAGATAAATTCCAAACTTCATACGAGCGAGGGCATTCAAAGAAAATATGATTAATATTCTCAACCGCAGAGTCACACTTTTTACACAAAATATCACATTGGACAAGTCCGTATATCAATTTATTTTTATAGATAGATTTTACTTACTAAAAATATTTATTTTATATTTTTTGTTAAATTTAATTTTATTTTAAAAACTCTAAACCTCACATCGGACGAGTCCTAATCTAGTATATACATATATTTAAAGGATGAGAAAAAGATTATGTTTCGCAGTTTGGTGTACTGTTTGAGTGGTTAGGTTTTGGTTGGTGAAAAAATATAACAAACAGAAGATAATAATATGTGATTTTTAGAATTAGACTTCTGAAGTTTGTTTGCCAATCTTTATATAATGAAGAGCAAGCAGTTGTCTTTCCATCCTCAGAAATTTACATCACCTCCTCATATATGTATACGAAAGAAAATGACCAGGTCAAAACCAAAAATTTTGGAAATCATGTGTTAGTTTTCTTCTATTATTTTTGTCTCTTTATATTACATCATATGTCATGACCATGTCAAACAATATTTTACTTATTAAAAAAACATAGGTTTATTGTCTTCCCCAAATGTTAGCAAATGTTTTTTGTACCAAATTTTGTATAAGAGGTCTGATCATATTTTAGGCCAATAAACAAAAAAAAAAAAAATAACTCACAACATTATATCTCTTATTCGGCTATGAACTAACTTTGGTTTTCTCGATGCATTAGAACTTAGTTGTACTAAGTTATTAATATATTTTTACACTTCCAAATGGTGGAAACAAGAACAACTCTGTTCCCAAACAAGATTTGAAACTTGGTCCAAAAATTGAATCTATATGGGACAAGAATTTGGAGACTAATGTCAATATGGTGGAACCGATGTAGTGGGGATACAAAGATATAACTTTTAGTTTCTTACAAGACATATAAGACAAGTTATGTTAACATAAGACAACAAAGAGATTACTACATAGAGAGTTTATTAAACTAGAATAACACAAATTAACACGATATATCTAATTAGATTAGAATTGCGATCAGGCTAAAAGCCAGAAATTTTTCTGCCATCTTGTGTTGATCAAGTACCCACCAACACCTTTGCATTGTTTCCTAACACCAATCGTCAAGCAATCTGCACCGTTGATGCAACGATTCACGAGCTCCTCTGATCTGCTAGGTCCACATAAGCTACACACACACAAAACGACAACAAAAAATTGTGTAAGTAATTATTGAAACGAGAGAATCATGATGGGGAAAGAGATCTGACGGTTGAGATGACGCACCAAGAGATGAGTGGTGCAGATTTTTTCTGACCCAACACAAGCACAGAGACTTCAAGCTTCTTCACTTGGCTTAACACTGTTGCTAGCTTTGGTCCTTGAATCACCAATGCCTCCACATCCACCTTTTTTCCAAAACAATTACATTATTATAGTTATGTTCTCACAAATTAGTATACACATTTGCTAATAATTTCTCCAAACTAATAGTATAAAACTCTCAAGGAATTTCAAGTAATTAATTATAATAAATGGTGAATGATAATGTTAGAAAAATATCTCGACAGTTTTCTTAGAAATTATCAATCTTACAAAAAACTCTACCTGATTACATGTTAATATGTTAGTTGTTTTCGAACAAGTACCATTTTTAAAAGCCAATTAAAGTATTCTTAAATGGGTAAGGACACTTTTTAAGTAACTACATTTGTGATACCAAGTATACTTTAGATCTAATAGCGAGTTTTAAAAACATTAGATCTAAACTAAGAACAAAAGCTGCATTTCTAACTGAAAAAGCTATACTTTACAGAATGAATAATGATGAAAGTATTCTCTAAATCCAAAGTAATTTTCTTTTCTTTTTTACAAAAAACAAAGTGAGGAGCCATCAGTCACTATGACCATCACAGAGACAGATTCTCTCACGCATGCATTACTCCAAATCCAATACTCAAGTACCTCAACACAACTTACTTATCCATCAAACCCAAAAAAATTAAAACCCAAATATGACTTCTCTAACTAGTTTCCAAAATCCAAACATAAAAAATAGCAATTATCTTCATTGCAAACTATAAAATTTGGAAGCTTAATTAAACCTTAGTAAGCCATCTCTTTGTGAAAACAATAATGATAGTAAGCTTAATTGTTTAATTTTTGGTTAACTAATAGTAAGCTTAATTAGTAAGTACGTACCTCGGGTTTACAAGCTTTGCAGAGAGAACCAAGAGATTGAGCCAAAGAAGGAGAAGGTTCATCATGAGGAGAGACAACATGAAGAAGAGTCATCAAATCTCCTTTGTTAGTCAAATGAGTCAAAGCCCACATCATGGCATGCTTAGACCTCGAAGTCTCGTCCACCACAACCATCACTCTCTTAGTTCTTGCAGCCGTGTCTCCACCAGAGTAAACCCCATAAAGACCCTCCATTGAGGAGTAACCACCACCACCACCGCTTGTGTCGTCGTTGAAGGCCGTTGAGCTATCTCCGGAAGTCCACCTTCTAGAAGCCGACCTCCAACCTTCTTTTCTGCTTAGTTGCCTAAGGATCGAGTTTCTCGAGAATTGCATTTTCTTTGGAGGAGTATAGTGATGGGAAGTTGAAGATTTATGTAGTGAAAAATGAAGAGAGAGGGAGGGAGAAGAAGTAGGTAGTAGGAGACTATAGTAGAGCCTAGAGAGAGAGAGAAAGTGAACAGGCTTTGATGTAAAACTCGAAATTGTGAAAGAGAAGAAGAAGAGAGAGAGAGAGAGAGGTGTAATTGGTTTTGCTAATAAAGAGTGATGCTCTTAGAGCATCTTTACTCGAGTAACCCCCTAATCGTTCCTCAAAAAATAAAAATAAATTAACTTTTTTACAAATTATTATTATTTATTTATCTTTTAAATCTGCTCCACTAAACAGATGACACCTGTTTTGTTTGTTGAGAGTATCGGTTCTCAGATTACTCTGCCAAAGAACGTTTCTCTCTTTTATCCTCTTCTCTCTCTTCTTTTTATTATTTTTTAATAAGAGTATCGATAAAAGAACTGCCAGTAATAATGGTCTAAGGGTGAATCATGTGCCCACAATAAAGTGTGTTATTTAATTGCTAAACTTTAAGCAACCAAACAATAGTATTTTTGTACCTTTTCTATATATATACGGTAAGATATTAGTTTGGTTTAGTTTAGTTCTGTTTTATTTGGTATAGAAATTTTACAATTCTAAAATGTCCATTTAAGTAAAACCGAATTGAAATTATTAGTTAGAAGTTTTTTGGGCTAAAAAGTACTAGTTAGAAACTAGAGAATAGGTTTGTCTTCAAAATTGTTATAAAGTTTTGTCATTTACTCCAACATTCACCATTTTAGCAATGTCACTTTTTTTATGGTCGCCAAACCTTTTAATAATGGAGCACAACTATTGTGAAAAATAGTCCATTTTGTAATAAATAATGTTTGGATTTTCACATTTTGGTTCGATTTTCATATTTTAGTCAATTTTGTAATAAATAATGTTTTCAAGACGACCGTAACGGTTTGGTTTTAATCTCCGCTTTCTTAGTTTTCTTTTGCATGTATGAATACGACTAATCATCTATAGCTGGAATATGAAGCAATTACACACTATAAAACTTCTACAAGTTTCCCTCTTTTCAAGGGTACGTTTCGAGGAGTCACATTCACAATTTCACCGATATGATGTTCAATACGATTACAATAGAGTTGATCAATAGTATCTTTTGATGTTATAAACACAAAACTACAACTACCAAAAGAAACAAGCATGGTGTTAGCAAAGAAGATCGTCATTGAAGATCATATGTATGTAAAAACATATGTGTGCTAGAACTATCGATTTGTATGATGAGGGGGTGTAACGAGTTTGCAAGTGCAAAATGTAAAGTGACATAGAAAGTTTGTTAACGAGGTTCGGTTAACAACCTACATCCCCGAGACCTAATCTAGAAATCATCCACTAAAAAAGACCGCAACCTACAATTGCTATATGGCATTCACCACTCTTTTCTAGAATTATAATAAAAGAAACTACTACTCTATTGTCTTCTCCGACGAGTATAGCTTCACAACAAAAACATCAAAAGATCTTTTCATCTTCTTGATGGGGCAACGTCACACACATGTGTGCCTCTCTCGATAAACTCTAGACGCGCAACCTCTCTTTGTCACGGCTGCCATCTAGATATACCCGAGACAAAAACCCTAAGGTCCAAATATTCTCGTAATTTTATTTTCTTGATTTGAAAATATATTGATCTCCATTCAAGGAAACTTCACGTCTCCAATAGAATCACGCCACATCATCTTCATTCCAAGCTTGAATCGTCCAATGTTTAGTTTTCTTCTTGCATATCGCAGCAGCTCCTTTTTGAACAACAAGACTTTGCACACTCGTCTTTGTTGCATCAACATACTCCGACTGTGTTACACATACCCATCTCTATTGCAACCTGCATTAACATACTAAGTCTAACAACCTGCATTAGCTTTTGTCTCATCATTTTGTTTATACGTTTTGGGGTTGACCGGTAGGTTTGTATGATGCCCTGCCCACTAACAAAGTGAACCAACACGAAGCTGTTCATGCAATAGAAATGAAACGTTTAATCACACATATCAAATCATACATGAATACATCAATACACCAAAGTCATATCAATACTATAGTATAGGGGTGGTCCAGAAAATGAGAAAAAAGGATCTTATCTCTTTCCCTATTAAACGTATATTTTGGTAACTTTATACGTACGTAAATTTATGGGTTTCATCTATGTGTCAGATTACCTCATTCACATTTTGCTTTCATATCTTCCTTTGTCCTCTTCTCCCATATCAATATATCATCGTCCCACACTTGTATATTTCCTTTGGAATTTTTTTGCTTCTTTGTTTTTTTCCTCACATTTTCGGTGTTTAAACAAGCCAATCACACACACAAATAAGACCGAAGGGCTTCAAGTTTGTACATTCCCTAACCTCAAAATTTAGTGCAACAAAACAAGGGTCTTCAATTTTGTAAGCATCATGATAGTAATTAATGAGTTCGTTTTATAAAACTTTGTTTTATATTTTTGGGTAATATTATAAAAACTTGGTGTTAAGGTTTATACAAGAAAAAATAAACATCACATCATGTTTAAAACAACTTCTATTTTTCTTATGATTTTAACAAGCCTTGAAAAAGAGATCGAACTCTTTAATTTTAAACACTATTAAGAAATATGCAATATTTTTAAATGTAAAATAGGACAACATCTGATCAAAGGTACTCGAATAATGTAATATTTTCAAACATGTTGACCGATGAGATGGTCAAATAATAATTCCAATTCAAACACGCATACTTCTATGGTACTAAGTTCTATAACCCATGTGTTTTCTTCTAAATTACTTCATAACGATAAGAAAAGGTTTGGTCAGTCTCTTCATTAAACATTAAACAAGACTAATAAAGTAATACAATAGAGATATGACCCCTGTGACTGTGGGTTGTGAGACACTCAGGGTAAAAATATAGGTAGTGAAAAGAATAGGACAATAATTATCAATTTTTACAGATTTGGAAACTGGTGGAAGGGTAAAATAGATTTTTTATTTTATTTTATTTGTGGGTGTGTGTATAAAATTAGAGAGTTGTTTGCTTCTGCATCTTCCTACATTCATTTGTCAGACTCAAAACAAGTGAAGAATCATTTATTCTGACATAACTTCCTACCACACAAAATTCTGTTTTAAGCTCATTGTAAAAATGCTTATTAAAACGTAATGTATAATATAATTGCATCTGTTTAAATGTAAAATCACAACATAAGAAATGCTTGTATTTTACTACAATAGTACTTATATAGTTATATGTATCTATATCTTTTTAGTATTAATTAAGGGAATTTTTGTTCTCTATAATAATGTTATTGAATTTTTTAAGTAGAAAGATAATGTAAGAATTATATTTTTAGTTGTTTAAAATGTGAACTGTGTAAATATGTATGAAATTTTCAAATACTTTATCGAATTTATTATTTTATTTTAATTAGATTTGAAGTAGATGGTACTAGTAAATAAGTAAAAACCCCATATATCAACTGTCGAAAATTAATGTCCAGTAAAAAGTTAAATTCTATGTTCACCTTTGAAGTTAAATTGTTTGTGTTACACGAATATTGGAAATAGGAAGCATGAAAGTAACAAGCTCACTCCATTACAGAACACTACATTAATATATTTATATATGTATGAACTTGATCAACTTCAAAACCACAATTACCTGAAGACACATATTTTGTTACAGCACGGCCAATGCAACATGCTAATTTAAGACCATTATGTCAACATTTTGCTTCAAACCCACATTTTAAAGTAACATGATGATTTACAAACTGTTGAAATTAGAAGTGAACTTCTCGAAAATGAAGTAATTATCATGTAAATGTGCTCAGAGAACTAAGTCAAGTATAGATTAAAATGTTTTGGAGTATGTGGAATAAATGAAGTAGTCTAGATAGAGAGGCTTATAAATTTGGTTTTCGTCAACGTCAATAATTATTGGTGATGCTGTAAGTTTCTCTGTAGTATTAATTAGTACTAGTATATATACTAGTATATACTATAAAAAGTATCGGTGATGTAAACTTGCAAGGTCCTCGTGAATTGAGCCACGTAACGTAAACTCTTTCTTTTTATTGTAAAAAAACTTGACCCCCAGTAAAAAATGAGGATGCAGAATCAGTAAAATAAAGAACCCGGTTTAAAGATTCCAGTGTCATTATGATAAATGAAAAAAAATTGTTCTAGTATATTATTTGAAAGATGTGAAAGCATGAAGACGTTATAGTACTACAAGGCTGTGTTGTAGGACTCTGGAAGATGTTTACGCGTCTTGGAGGAGTCACGGATATTGGATGACGTGGCAATACTTTTGAAGGCTTGTTAATTAGAGGACAAAATATTATCATATTGACTAGAAGATTTGGACTTATCCTTGTTTAGGAAAGTAGGTCATAGGAGGGTTCCTATATATTGTGTTATTAGGCCAAACATGTTGTTTGGCTGTTCAAGAAGAATTTTAGAGAACTAAGCGAGAAAGCTTTTAGGGTTCTTAGGGATTTTGGTTAGATTAAGAATTGGTCAGTGGCAAGTCGTGTTGACTGTGTGTAAATCTGATTAAACATATCTTGTAAGATTGTTTAAGTGATTCTTAATAAGAAAAGAAGTTCTTTTCAATATTGGCTGCATCTTCGTTTTTACAATTGGTATCAGAGCAGTCAACCGACGAGAGCTCTATACTCGCTACAGGTTGAGATCTTGGGATAATGATGCAGTCGGGTAATGAGTTGATGATGCTTCAAAGGGCTGTGATCTTGGATGAACAAAGCTATGGTCGTTGGAAGGTCCGCATGGTTTAGTTGATCCGTAATCTTGGTGAGGATGCTTGGACGGCTGTTGAAGAAGGCTGGGAGCCTCCATATGAGAAAACCGAAGCTGGTGACAATATCACTAAACCTAAGGCACGCTGGACAGTGGAAGAAAAAAACTTGTCTAAATACAATGCTAGGGCTCTTAATGTTATCTTTGGTGCTATTGATGATGATGACTTTAAGCTTGTTCAAGGTTGTGAGTCAGCTAAAGAAGCTTGGGATATTCTGCAGAAGACTCATGAAGGAAACTCAAGTGTCAAAAGAACAAGATTGGATCAGCTTGCTTCTCAATTTGAAGTCCTAAGGATGGATCCAGAAGAGACAATCTCTCAGTTCAGTGCTAAAATGAGTTCTATTGCCAATGAAGCTAAGAATCTTGGTAAAACATACAAGAATACCAAGTTGGTTAAAAAATTAATTAGGTGTCTGCCATCTAAGTATGCAGCACACAAAGCTGTCATGAGAGTCTCTGGAAACACTGATACTTTGAGATTTGAAGATCTGGTTGGTATGTTGAAGTCAGAAGAGATGGAGGTTGCTGAAGAACAGAGAATTCATGACAAAGGGATTGCATTCAAGGTAGATGACACAAACGACCAGCTGAAAGAGATAAAAGATAACATGTCCTTGATGGCAAGAAACTTTGGAAAAGCTCTCAAGCGTGTTGAAAAAGGACAGGGACGAGAATTAGCATGTTGGAATCGAAGTGCTACAGGGAGGTCTTGTTCTACGCCAAATATATATGAGAAAGAAAAAGCTAATCGGAGAAAAGAGATTCAATGTCTTGAATGTGGTGGTGTTGGTCATTACAAACTTGAGTGTCCAATGGTTAAGCGCAAGGAGATGAAGTGCTTTGAATGTAAAGGGATTGGACATTTAAAATTTGAATGCCCAAACATGGTGAAAGGAAAGAATAAGGCATATGTTAGCTTTAGTGATTCAGAATCAGAGAGTGATGGGGATGAAGAAGATGGACGAATGTTGAATCTTTTTGCATACAGTGCTAAAAGTGATGATATAGCTGATGAAAGCTCAGATGATGATGATGAAGAATCAATTTCAAAAGAGAGCTATTGTATTTTGTATGACAATTGGGTTCAGTTGTGTAATGAAAAGCTGTTACTTGTCAAGGAAAAACTAAAATTGGAAGCCAAGGTCAATATGCTAGAAGAAGAATGTAAGTCTGAAGTTACAACTTGTAAGGAGCTACTTCCTGCTGAAAAGGAGTCGCTTGAGAGAAAGTTGAGAAATCTTCAAGAACTCTATGGTTTGGAGAAGGAAAGATCAACAAGCCTTGAAAGGGAGCTGAATGAGAATCACAAGAAGATTAGGATGTTGAATAATGGTGGCAAGAAGCTTGATGAGATACTATCTATGGGAATTGTAGGATCTCAACATCAAGGTCTGGGTTATCATAAAGAGGAGACTATTGAGCTGTTGTCTCGTGATAAATCAGTAAGTTTCGTTAAGAGCAATGTAAATCATGAAGCTGAGTCAAGTATTCTGGAAAAAGTGGTACAACAGAAGGTCTCTGTAGCACCAACCCAGAACACACGACATCAACATATATCTTCTCGTGAGCGAAAATGTTGGACTAAATCCAAGCGAGGACGAAGGGTTTATGAATGCTTTCATTGTGGTAAAAGTGGTCATGTGAGATCTTTCTGTTACAAGTTTAAGAACAAGATCAAGGAGCTTTGGATGGCAAGAAAGTGTTTTATTGATCCCTTTCATTTTTCTAGAGTCTGGGTGGCTAAAAAGGATTTGTACAATAAAAATTTCGAGAATGATGAGACAAAGTATGATCAAGGTTGCAAAGAGTCTGAGGAAATCAACCTATGCTGCAATCTCTCGAAGATAATCACTGAAGAAGATGTTGGAGTTGAACCTGAGGTTCTACAGAAGCATGTTGCAGAACCACCTGTACAAGAAAAAGTCACAACTGAATCAACAAGATCCAATAGTAATGATTGGAATGATGAATCATCAGGAGTCTTAGCTATATCTAAACAGTTGCAAGGTCATAAGAATCAGTCTGCTGCAGTTGCATTTGTTGAGCAAACCGTTCGTCATGTTCAGCTGAATTCTCAAGGAGTGCTACAACATTTTTTTGTTTCACAGGTTGAACCTAAGAACATTATAAAAGCTCTTGAGGATTATTTTTGGTACAAGGCATGATAGGAAGCTTGTTGTGTCTCCCTGCATATATGTCTTCATCCTTGTTTTTATATGAATGTGCACTCACGCTGGGGGAGTATGATGAGATGGTGATATTGGTGATGATAGTGATGTTGTGGCTGAATGTGGTTGAGGCTTATGGTTTTGAAAGATTCTAGTAATATGCACATCTGGAGCTTGAGTTGTCACATTCAGATAAAAAGGGGGAGAATGAAAGCATGAAGCCGTTCTGGTGCTACAAGGCTGTGTTGTAGGACTCTGGAAGATGTTTACGCGTCTTGGAGGAGTCACGGATATTGGATGACGTGGCAATACTTTTGAAGGCTTGTTAATTAGAGGACAAGATATTATCATATTGACTAGAAGATTTGGACTTATCCTTGTTTAGGAAAGTAGGTCATAGGAGGGTTCCTATATATTGTGTTATTAGGCCAAACATGTTGTTTGGCCGTTCAAGAATTCAAGAAGAATTTTAGAGAACTAAGCGAGAAAGCTTTTAGGGTTCTTAGGGATTTTGGTTAAATTAAGAATTGGTCAGTGGCAAGTCGTGTTGACTGTGTGTAAATCTGATTAAACATATCTTGTAAGATTGTTTAAGTGATTCTTAATAAGAAAAGAAGTTCTTTTCAATATTGGTTACATCTTCGTTTTTACAAGATGTTCTTGTGTTAACTAAGCATGTTTGATTCTTTGCATAACTAGAAAACATCACGGGTTTTATAGATGTACATATACGAGATACCTATTTAAAATTAGATTTGGCGCAAAGTGTGAGAATAGAAACGAATTAAGATTTAAGGGTCACGTAAATGATATATTGTGTTACTCTTTTATGTGTCAGCCTTTTCTCCAACCCGTGATGCTAGGAATCAGCCTAACTCTCATCATTGTCACTCATGTCTTTGTTTATTTTATTAAATTTATATTATTCTTTTATTTTCTTATGCCTTTCTTAATCTACAGTTTGTGTAACTTCTTCTTCTTTATATAAATATGTTTTCGTTTATGAGTTTAGATTATTATGTAATTGTAGATGCTTTTAAATATTTATTTTTTCCATTCTTCTCAATATTTTTAGATGCAAAAATCCAATTATACTCTTAAAGAGTAATCATTAGATTATTTGTTTTTTCTTGAAAATATTGGTTGACATATACGAATCCCCTTTTCAGGTCTCTCTCATGCAAGTGTTCCTGGCGAATAAATTGTTTGTTTGATGCTTCGTTTTTACATATCTATATGATTGATGTTACGTAGGTGCTTGCATTTCTAAACAAGAATTGAAAACCAAGTTGTACTTATAGATACATTTAGATACAGTTCTTGTGATTACTAAATTACTACTACATATAAGACTCGTCTTCGACATCAAATGGCATCTGGAAGATTTCGTTACTATTATTAGTGAATCACAAACTTAACCAAGAAGAAGACTGAACTGAATAAAAATGTTTATAATTGAGTTATGCAGCACTGTTTTCAGAACAATAGTTAATTCTTAATTACTCAACATAACTAAACATGTTACAATCATACACACTCTTAATAGTTACCAAATATGAGAATATTTCTCGGTAAGATCACTCTCAATGGCTACTTGCAATATCATCAACCTCGAAGAAAAGCATTTAGCATTCGCTAAGGCTTTGTTTGTATACTACCACATAACATATGGTTGTAATCTAAAGCTACACGTCCTGTCAAGATTGGACCAAACCATAAACTCTTCCATGGTTCGGTTCCACTCCAAACATAATTAGATGGTTTATGTACAATACTTTGTTCAATGTGCTGCTATGACGTAGATTGATTCTAATCTCCAAACACTTTACAAATTTTGAGTTCTATTTTTGGTCTTTACTAAGTAGAGTAACTGCAAACTTTGTTCAATATTCACACATTGTCTGCGTTTATAAATGAGAATCAAAGAACAAATTTTAAAATTTTGACGTCAAGATAAAATACAACATTGATCAAACTCTACTTAAACTATTTACACAAGCAATACTTGAAAAGAGCCACACAGAATGACAAACCCAAAGACAGTTGGAGTATCATCTCCGCTTTCATCGCATTAGATAGAGACCTCTTATAACTTTCAGAGAGCCCTAAGAACAACCTTGCTAGTCGCATGAACACCCTTAGCAGCTATCTTCAGTGCACCACGAGCTTGGGATAACCTGAAAAGCGAACACCAAAGATGCTACTTAGTTAACTCAAATAAAAATGTATCTCAAGATCATTAGCAGAAATCAAACATACCCTCCAAAAGCAAGTCCCCAAGTAGAAAGTGTGTAGAACATTTTCCCAGCATGCCATATATCCACCACCTTCCCTACCTTGCTCAGAGTTGTTACTTCTTGTACCATAACTGCAAAATTAAGCCAGTCGAAAAGCCACATGAACAAACTAGAAAATTACTGGTAAGATCGGTGACAAATAGAAACCTTTAAATACCGCTAATTCTTCTAACATTTGTGATTACTAACAACTAAAACAACAGACTCAGGGTTACTATATCAAACCCTCTATTTAAAAGCTAAAACTGAAAGAGATATTAAGTTGTGTAAAACTTACGCTTCTGAAGCTCTTCAGGTTTCTGCAAATGGAAAGTAGCAGCCAAGTCAAAAATCTAAGATTTTTGATGTAGTTAAACATTCCAAAACTGCATACATACTCAAAGGGAACTAAGAGACGAATACAATACCTTAGCTTTGGGATTAGACATAATGCATTTAGCCAAGAAGTGAGCAACAGCATCAACCACATGCTCTTCATTCACAACATTAATAGGAACCATCCCATCAGTAACCAAAACCCACCAACTTGGCTCTTGATGATCCATCTCTATTAGCACTTCAACAGTCTTTACATCATCTTCTGAAAAACATACAACACAATCCAGGTATCAACTGACAACACCAACTTGGCTCTTGATGATTCATATCTATTACCATTAACTGACAACTCCTAGGTCTCTGAAAGAATGCTTTTACTTCCGCATAATCCAGGCAGCTTTAGCTGCTGTTGGAGCACCTGAAAATCAGTCGATGTGATAAACGGGTCTGTGTATTTTGTTTATGCAATTCTCCTTAGCATGTTGGTATTAAATTTATTTCATCAATTTACACATTCTTTTCGGGTTTTTGCAAACCGGAGAAGCTCTTGTCTCGTCGGTTGATAAAATGATATTTGTTCGATCCACAACTGTTGGCAAGATGGTACAGTCTTCAGACTTGGTTTTTCATTCTAATCAGTTTATTACGAGTTAGGGCATCTCCAACCCCATTCTATTTTAGAGTCAAATCTCTATTATAGAGCAACATTTGCTCTAACCCTACTCTATATTTTACTCTAAAATAGAGAAAATAATAGGATTGCTCTATATATAGAGCAACTCTATTCTCACCTCTATTTTTTTACACTAACTCTATTATAGAGGTGAAAATAGAGTAATACATTGGAGAAAAACAGTGCTCTATTTTTGAGTTACTCTATTTTAGAGAAAAAAATAGAGAAATACAATGGAGATGGTCTTATACTTATGTAATATGTTGCAGATAATAAGAAATGTTGCTGAGACATGGACACCTGTCACTCTCGAGCTTGGTGGTAAAGATGCATTTATCATATGTGAAGACGCAGATGTCTCACATGTAATTGTTCTTTCTGTCTCATGGTACTCTCTTTGTGCTTTTATGGTTTATAATTGGAAAAAGGAGGTGTCCCCTTGATAAAATTAATGCTTCTGTTGTACAATTTAGGGTGCACAAGTGGCTGTAAGGGGCACTTTTCAGTCAAGCGGGCAAAATTGTGCGGGTGCTGAAAGATTCTAAGTTCACAAAGACATTTACAGTGCATTCATTAGCCAAGTAACCAAGATTGTGAAGTCAGTTTCTGCTGTAAGTGCTCTGTAATTAAAAACGGATAACAATTTGCGTGACATTTAGTTTTATCCTTATTACAAACAGAAATTCAGCCGGTTCCTGATAGTTGTTTGTCTTGTGATTTGTTGTTTGTCATCTTGACTCCAGCCTCTTCATTAGTATGTCGTAATGGGTTCTGTTTTCACCACCCTCGAATTCTATTCTTTTGTTTCCTACTAGTATATGTAAGCCACATCGGAGGTTAA
>NC_025701.1:24880406-24891339 GCF_000633955.1 Camelina sativa
CTGTCACTCTCGAGCTTGGTGGTAAAGATGCATTTATCATATGTGAAGACGCAGATGTCTCACATGTAATTGTTCTTTCTGTCTCATGGTACTCTCTTTGTGCTTTTATGGTTTATAATTGGAAAAAGGAGGTGTCCCCTTGATAAAATTAATGCTTCTGTTGTACAATTTAGGGTGCACAAGTGGCTGTAAGGGGCACTTTTCAGTCAAGCGGGCAAAATTGTGCGGGTGCTGAAAGATTCTAAGTTCACAAAGACATTTACAGTGCATTCATTAGCCAAGTAACCAAGATTGTGAAGTCAGTTTCTGCTGTAAGTGCTCTGTAATTAAAAACGGATAACAATTTGCGTGACATTTAGTTTTATCCTTATTACAAACAGAAATTCAGCCGGTTCCTGATAGTTGTTTGTCTTGTGATTTGTTGTTTGTCATCTTGACTCCAGCCTCTTCATTAGTATGTCGTAATGGGTTCTGTTTTCACCACCCTCGAATTCTATTCTTTTGTTTCCTACTAGTATATGTAAGCCACATCGGAGGTTAACTGGCATTGTGATATATCTAATGATGTGGAAGTTTGAGTTAACCAAAAATCTATTAGTTCCAGCCACATTAGTCTTCTATGGATACCATGTTAAGATTGCTGAGTCACATATATATAAATAGTCATTGGAATTTTTAAATAGGAGATAAAATTTTTGTTGTTCAAAAATTTAATTGGTGAACAGATTTAAAATTGTTTGCAAAATGTTATTTATTTTGAAGATTATATTGTGATAATTATTTTTAATATACTTGAATAGTTATCCAATTTTTTTTAACTGGAGAATAAGTTTTTCATTTTCAAAAGTTAAATAGATGAATAAGTTTAAATTGTTTGTGGTATGTAATTTATTTTTATAATTATTGTGATAATTCATTCAATTATTATTTTTTAAATATAGTTGAATTGTCATCAGACTTTTTCAAAATAAGAGAATAAGTTCAGTATTTCAAAAAATTAAATAAAAGGTTTATAAACTTTTGTGAAATGTAATTTACTTTTAATAATTAAACAGGTTATGAAATTGAGAATTAAATACATATTCAGATTTTGTTAGTTGATTAAATATTTTAATTTAAAAAACTAATAGAAATAAACATTTTTCATATATTTCAATGGTATATTTATTGAAATAATAATGAGAAGTAAGGTTATTTATTAAAAAAAAAACATAAGTTCTGTGAGTGCGACACCTCAGCTTTTTGGTGAGAGTGTTTCTCTATTAATATGTATAGGAGATTTACACCCAAAATTGTAAATTAATTGAATATAAATTAAGATATGAGTTGTAATGCTGTCAAAAATATATGAGCTGTAAATGAGATATAAATAGACGTTTCTAATTAATTATATCCAGAAATATTACTATTTTTATTTAATATGATATTTATTATTATAATACATATATGGTAATAATTTCTTATGTAAGATTTATTTTTGTCAAACTACTTTAATTGTGTATGGGTGAAAGTAAACTGTTTTGCTTTAAAAAGAAATTTCTTTTGTCAACTTGCTAATTTCTCTTGGGTAATTTAAACTACCAATTAACAAGAGCTCCAATAGTAAAATAATACTAATAATAGTTAATATCTATGGATATGGATTGAATACATAAAAAGTAATCAAAGCTCTCATAAGGTAATGCAAGCTTTTCAAAATGGAGTTACTGAAAATGTATTTATGCAAAAACAATAATTTCCTAAAACTACACATATATGATGATGAGGTCCAATGACAACTTTCTCCTCATTGATTACTATAAATACATAAAGAAATACATGAGAAAAATCAATCTTCTTCTTATTTACAAAAACATAGATTACAACCACATCAAACCATTTCACTTAAAAAAAAAATGGGTAGGAGAAAGATTAAGATGGAGGAAGTGCAAGACACAAACACAAAGCAAGTAACCTTCTCGAAACGTAGGCTGGGTTTGTTCAAAAAGCGAGTGAGCTTGCAACTTTGTGCAACGCCGAGGTTGGTATTGTTGTCTTTTCTCCAGGAAACAAACCTTATACCTTCGGGAAACCGAATTTTGATTTGATTGCAGAACGGTTCAAGAATGAATTCGAAGAATCAGATAGCTTTGAAACATCGGGCGATAGTAGTGGAGGCAGCAGAGCTAGGCAAGATAAGAAGATATGTAAACGCCTCGACTCCATCATCGAAGAAGCTGAAGCTGAGAAGAAACATGGGGAAGATCTTCACAAGTGGCTTGAATCTGCTGAAGAAGAAAGGTTTAATAAGCCCATTGAGGAGTTTACTCTTGAGGAGCTCAAGGAATTTGAAGCTAAGATGAAGGGACTGGGAGGTGGCATCCAAATCAACCTTGATAATATGCAGGCTTCGTCCTCTCTCTTAAAGATTAGCATGCAGTTATGCGAGTGAGGAATCAAAAATAACAAGACCATAAGTACAACTGGAGGACCAAGTTATGATTGATGTTACGTAGGTGCTTGCATTTCTAAACAAGAATTAAAAACCAAGTTGTACTTATAGAGTCTTTCAGAAACAGTTCTTGTCTGCGCTTATAAATGAGAATCAAAGAACAAATTTTAGAAGTTTGAAGTCAATATAAAATACAACATTGATCAAACCCTATTTACAGAATTTACACAAGCAATACTTGAATAGAAAAGAGTCCAACAGAAAGACAAAAAGATAGTTGGAATATCATCTCCGCTTTCATCGCATTAGATAGAGACCTCTTATAACTTTCAGAGAGCCCTAAGAACAACCTTGCTGGTCGCGTGAACACCCTTAGCAGCTATCTTCAGCGCACCACGAGCTTGGTATAACCTGAAAAGCAAACGCCAAAGATGCTACTTAGTTAACTCAAATCAAAGTGTTTGTGTTTCAACTTGTCAAGATCATTAGCAGAAATCAAACATACCCTCCAAAAGCAAGTCCCCAGGTAGACAGTGTGTAGAACATTTTCCCAGCATGCCATATATCCACTACCTTCCCTACCTTGCTCAGAGTTGTTACTTCTTGTACCAGAACTGCAAAATTTAAGCCAGTCGAGAAGCCACATAAACAAACTAGAAAACTATTGGTAAGATTGGTGACAAATAGCAACCCCTAGCATACCGCTAAATCTTCCCACATTTGTGATTACTAACAACTAAAGTAGCACACTCGGGGTTACTAAATACCAATTAAACCCTACATGTAACACTGAAAGAGATATCAAGCTGTGTAAACTTACGCTTTTGAAGCTCTTCAGGTTTGAGATTCTGCAAATGGAAAGTAGCAGCCAAGTAAAAATTTAAGTTACTTGATCTAGTTTAACATTCCAAAACTACATACATACTCAAAGTAAACTAAGAAGACGAATAGAATACCTTAGCTTTGGGATTAGACATAATGCATTTAGCCAAGAAGTGAGCAACAGCATCAGCCACATGCTCTTCATTCACAACAACGTAATGTTCATTATCGATGGCGCTTTGTTCCTCAACATTACTAGGAACCATATCATCAGTAACCAAAACCCACCAACTTGGCTCTTGATGATCCATCTCTACTAGCACTTCAACACTCTTCACATCATCTTCTGAAAACAAATAAACCCCTTAACACAATTCTAACTTTACGATCTTGAAAGATTCGATAAAAAAAAAAAAACAAACAAACCTGTTGGTTCCTTGAATGGAAACTGATTTTGAGTTCCATTAGATAAAGCTTGTCTTAGATTCTCTAATCTAGCCAAGAAATCTCTTGAAGTAACCATTGATACCAGTCGAGCATAGAGCTGAATTTAGAAAATTTCAACCAAATTTATTAACAAATCCCTAAAAAATATTCGAATTTGAAATTGAGTATTTGTTGATATATGCTTACGTCGCTAGGGCAATCGTGAGATGATAACGCAGCAGATTCAGCGAGAGACTCAAAAAGCTTAAGATTCGCTTCAAGCAAGGTCCTGAGATGACGATTCTCTTGTCGGAGAGCTTCTAATTCACGATCTCGTGGATCGGTGATCGAATCTGTTGACTCGTGATTCTCGTCATGGTTGTGGTGGTGGTGGTGATGGTAGGTTTCCACGGCCGTCCACGCTACGTCCGCTACTTCTAGAACTGTCTTCGTCACTTCGATCGCGTGGTGGCTCGTCATGGTTTTGATCTTCTTCTTCTTCTTCTTCGCCGTCTCTTTTCTCGATTTTTTTTTTGTATTCTGGATTTGATGATAATCTCTGACTTTTTTTTTTCAGATTTTCAAAGAGACTACTTGTCGTTTGCGTGTTTAAAAACGACAAGCAAGCTTATATAATATTCACATTCACGCAAACGACAAGCAAGCTTATATATTATTCACATTCAATACTTTTTAAATTTTTTAAATGGTTTGCAAACGAGTTGGTTAGTATGTGGTGATATCAATATTTCTTTAGCATTTGCAGATAATAATATCTCAGAGCTGAAATTTGATGGTTTTAATTAGAAATTCAAAAAGTTTACTTGAGAAATTTGGAAGAGAATTAAAGATTTTATTCCAAGGAAATTTCTTTTTTCTTTAAGGTATGTTAATATGTTTTTTTAGTTACTCAATTTCCATGATATACCAACATCTTTTTATGCATCTATAAGTTACATATTATATTTGCTTGGTTCATGTTATATATATAATTTCTTTTATCATTTTACACACAAATTTTACACTTTACAAACATATATAACTCACTTTTAATTTTACATCTTTTTAAAAGTCGTTCATAATTATAGTAGGATTTTATAGTTTTTCAAAATAGATGGATGAATAATATAAAACATAAATCTCTATTAGAATATCAGATATAATGGATTTTTTTGATGATGTATCTTGATATTAACGGAACTCTAAACATCAAGATTTTTGTTTGTCAACAACATTAATTATTTAGGTTAAATGAGCAAATTTTGAGAAATATTGTTTATATATATATATGATATAATACAGTTCGGTGTGAACTTTTCGCGCCAAATTATCTGCTTTAAAATCTAGGCAACAAGAAACCAAAGGTAAAGAAAAAAAATTCCCTTATCGCTCAATAAAAATGGTTGGCCACTCGTTAAAAAACACTATCTTCATCAGATCTGAGCAGTATGTAAAAAATGCTACATCTCGCTTATCGACACTAATTATCGTTCAAACAAGAGATTTCATCGTTGAAGGTTGGCGCCTCATCGTTTAGTAGCGAACATAACTTATCATGTTTCTAATTGTTAGTTTTCTTGTAGGATCCATCCACAAACTTGTTAGATTTTATAATTCCTGCCTATTCGGTTCAAACTAAACAGTTAATGATTCAAACACATTTCATTTAATCGTTACTTCAGTTATTCTATCATGGAAATTATGCTTACACAATTAAATTTCACAATATCATCAAATTTTTCGGTTTCAATTCTTGATGATAAAATATATAAATTCGACGAAAAAGATTTCTTCCACTGTTTTTTTTTCTTTAAGGCGCCAAAATAGCTATTTGTCTTTGAACTAAATAATAACCAAAAACTTAACAAATACCAAAATATATTGTGATTTCTACTATTAAGTATTTCAGATTTCTACTATTCTGTAAAATGTGTGCCGTTTTGTGAGAAATGGAGACCGACGTTTTGTCGTTTTCAGATAAACAAAGAAAACAACTCCTTGCCGTTTTTTCGCTAGGTTTTTTAAGGCTTTCTCATTTTATTTTCTCATCAACGAGGACATCGTCATCGCTCACTTCCGTTTACACTTGGCTTAAGCAGCGAGAAATGTCTGGCGACTCGGCGATTACGGCTATGAGGACGGCGGAGATGAATCCGAATTACGGTAAGAGTAATTCAAAGGACGTTGATGCAACAACAGCGTTAGAGTCGAAGATTCTGGAAGCTATGCGGTCTCGAGTAACCTACCTCAGAAACAAAGCAGAGTAGTCTCTCAATCTCTTCGTCTCTAACCTCTATACTCTATAGTCGTGAATTCTCTGTGTGCGATTGATTACGTTCGATTGTTTTTCTAGGCATTGATGATATATACATTTCCTGGTTCGATTAGGGTTTGTATCGTCAGATGATGTTTGAATAGTAGAATCATATTTGCAGTTTATTTATTTTATTTTGTAGCTCCTTCACATTCGTGAGTGTTCGGAGAATTCTAGAGGAATACATGGGATTGGAGAAGTTTGCTCTGGATGATCATAAGACCTTTGTTAAAGTGAATATGGTTAAGGTGGCCTTTCTCTTCATACTTTGTCATGTAACCATTTGAATTCTCATGTCACATAAGAAATACTAATGTTTCTTTCTTGATGGCAGTGCTTAGAAGAAGCTGGTAATGGTGATGCTTCCGAGAATTCTCAAGAAACTGAGAGGAAACTGTCTGAAGAAAACGGGGAAATGAATGATGTAAGGGACGATACTGGTGTTTATGAGGAAATGGAAGGTTCCACTGAGAGGGGACTTATGACTGGAGAGAACAAATCCAAGATGGTGGCTAAAGATATGAAGGACAAGGGAAATAAAGAATCCCTGGAGAGTGATATTAGGAGAGTCCTCCGAGAAAGAACTTCGTATGTTAAGGCTAATGCAGAGTAAGTTTAATGATTGCAATTAAGGAATTATGGTTAAAAATGTTTCCTCTTTCATGGCTTAAGAAGATGGACTTTTCTGTTTAGTAATGGCTTTCTTTATTTTTCAGGACAATTACGATGGGTTCACTTCGTCGACTTTTAGAGGAAGATCTTAAATTAGAGAAGCTGTCTCTTGATCCCTTCAAGAAGTTCATTAACAACGAATTGGATGAGGTGAGTACTTGAAATTTATTATGTAATCTCTTGAGTATAGTGGGAGGCAAGTCTTTTGATTCTTTTATTGGTTAATTAGGTACTAGCAATTCCTGATGTTCCTAAACGTTCGACTGAGTCTACTGGGAAAGATCTAAGGAAAAATGTGAAGAGCACACAATCTGAGCAAGTAAGTAGTGAAGAAAATTCTGATTCAGATGCTGAGACTGAGACTGAGACTGAGAGTGAGGGGGATATGGAGAGCGACGAAGTAGCTGTAAAGAAGACAATGCCCCGAAAAAGAAGATTATCAAAACCAGAGATGATGGGAAAACGGAAAAGTGAAAATGGCAAACATGTATCTGGGAGAAAGAGGGCAAAGCATACAGAAACGGACTCGGAGACTGAGAGTGATGCTGGAGATAGTGAAAAACCTTTTAAGGTATAACATCTTAGTTGTGATTTTTTTATCTCGAATCACATTAATACCTTGTACAGCTTACCCATTTGGTTTCTGTATTTATGTTGTTCAACAGCAGACAAAGGAGACTGTAACTACTGTTTATGGAAAGCGTGTTGAGCATCTTAAATCAGTCATCAAATCTTGTGGGATGAGGTGTCTATCAAACTTGGTACATTCTTAATAAGTTCGGTGTTTATTCATACTCCAGTCACTTTATTGTTTTTTCTTGGCAGGGTTCCTCCTAGCATTTACAAGAAAGCCAAGCAGGCTACTGAAGAGAACCGTGAGGCCACTCTAATGGAAGAACTTGAGCAGATACTTGCCAAGAGGGGCTGTCGTCAGATCCTTCAGAGAAAGGTAGTGTGACGCTGGGAATGATTTCTTTTGCTTTAAACAAAACGTTTATCTTCCATTTTATTTATTGAGGTCAGTAGTTTTTACGAACTGATTCTTAGTTCAACTGATCTTAACGTGAATAAGCATGCTGACTGATGTTTGTGGTCTGTCGGAAGCTTGGATGAAATAGTTTATAAGTAGACATACTCTAAATAAACTCTCTGGCTTTACTATGACAGAGATCAAAGAAGTGAAAAATAGGAAAACTATATCAAAAGAGCTTGAGGGTCTCGATACAAGCAACATCGTATCAAGTTCGAGGAAAAGATCTACCACAAGTTTTGCACCACCTCCCAAGCCAAAATTTACAGTGGATAGTGAGAGTGAGACTGAGAGTGATGAACCAGAAGATGCTGAGGGTAGCGAAGAAGAAGAGGAAGGTAATGAAGAAACTGAAGGAAGCCAAAGCGAAGAAGAAGAGGAAGGTTATGAAGAAACTGAAGGAAGCCAAAGCGAAGAAGAAGATTCAAACAGCGGTGAGAATCTTGATCTCTCATCTAAATGACCAACTGATCAAGTTTTAAAACTGATGATCCGTGGCTTTTTTTTTTTTTGCAGAGGATGATGGTGGAGAAGAAAGCGAATGATTTAACGATTATCTCGACTCAGTGTCAGACAGCAAGGAATCTTTAATCAACTGTAACTTGGGTTTGTTTGTATCTGTGAATGACATTTTGTTCCTTTAGCCTTTAACCATTAGTATGACTGTGAAATGGATTTTGGAGACGAATTGGATAGAAAGGATAACTAAAGATTAAGATGAATATTTTCTTTTTTTTTGGTGTGAAAGATTAAGATTAAGATGAATATTAAGCAGGTAATATGTCAAACTTTTAGTGACAGTGATAACTAAGTGGGAATCGTATACCGGATCACTGAATGATCTTTATACCCATTCCACGATGTAATCAAATATGAAAAAGAAGAGAGTTGAATGATAGTGATAACACATTGAATTACGATGCTAAATGCATCTCGTATCAATTGGGTTTGTTCTTTTCGGATCAATCAAAAAGAAACTGGGGGAATCTAGATATTGTTGGCGGTAGCATCAACTGACAACTCCTGGGTCTCTGAAAGAATGCTCCTGACTTGGTTTGCAAGATCTGTGACATGTTTATCTTTAAACCCTGATTGGTAAAACAATCAGGGTTTAAACCCCAAAGAACACAAAACCAGGGTTGGTACTTTATAATCTGAAACTGAATATTTCTGAGTGATCTGAAAAAAGTTATTTTACCGAGTTGAGAGAGAGCCTTTTCGAGGTTGAAGAGATAGTCTCTGTTTGGCCCTGAAGGCCCTTCAGCTTTAACTATCTGTCTGCAACAAAAACAAGAAACAAATATCAAATGCAATTTTTTATTTTATAAATAACAGGAAGAACCTTATAACAAAACCACCTACTTGGCAATATCTTCAAGAGGAGCTGGTCCTAAGTAGTTGTTGTTGCTCTTCTTGTCAGGGGAAGCTATGTATCTGAGCAAAATAAAGAAGATACGTTGTTACTTGTTTAGATATACATACCGACGTGATGTAATCGTATGCGTTTCTTACACCATTACTCCTGTTACAGCCGGATCTGAATTTGAGTCCTGCAACAAGTACGCTTAATTGTCACACCCCAAAAGAAGACCAGAAGACCATTTTATGAAGTTAGAAGCACTTACAGTGAAGAAATCAAGATACTCTTTCTGATCATACTGCTTCTCCCTCACTTCCAAATGCTGACAAGAATCCCAAAAGATTACAAACGGAATACAATTGCTTTTTTTTTGGTCATGATTACAACAAAAGAAAAGAGAATCAAATCCACTTACTGTTAAAGCATCTCTTTTATCTTCATCTTTGGTTATCTTATAAGCAACTCCCCACTGTGTAATCAAAAATCATAAGCTAATTTATAAACAAAAAATAAGAGAATTGGATTTGATGTTATAAAGATCATAAGACTTACACAGATTTCTCCATCAGCAGCTTCTAATGTCACTGTTCTTCCCGGGAAATCCGGAGTTCCTCTATGATCAGTACTACCTAAATTGCGTATTAACATTACTAATTACTATAACTAATTAAGATTATAATCAAGATTGTCTGATAAAGATACGTATAGATAAAGAGAGAGAGAGAGAGAGAGAGAGAGACCTTGGTGAAAGACACGGCGATAGCCTTTGATGAAACCAGGGAGGCTTTCGTCGAAAGGGAAACCCGTTTTCCAGATAAGAGATCCGTACCCGAATACCCACATGGCCATTTTTACCGGTGAGACTGAGAAAAATGAGGTTCGATCGGATTGGAGAAGGAGAGAGACAAGTGATCCAGTTACAACATGTTTCACATGCGTAACTGGTTTTAGAACACACCCCCTCTATTTTCTTTAATATCCAGATTCGACCCTAATCTCTAGAATTTTGATGATTTTACCATACAAATTAGGCGTTATGACTTCGGCTTATTGGGGCCAAACGTTCAAGTTTTTTTTTTATGTATTAAATGTTAAATGTTATATTCAAGTTTCCCAAACGTTCAAGGTAAAAATTATATTCAACAAAAAAAAAAAAAAACTGTTATATAGGCAACATCAAGCTGAATTTTTAAATGTTAAAGAATGTTACTAATTATTGCAGCAAAATAAAAAAAAATAGCGAAGCCCGCCTTCATATATACTCCCTCTGTTTCACAAAGAGTGTCATTTTGGCCTGATTTTTTTTGTTTCAAATTAAGTGTCATTTTAGATTTTCAATGTAATATTAAACATAAATTTCCAACTTTAACCTCATATTCATTGAAGAATATCAAGAGTCAATATCAATTTTAAAGGTATAAGAGATATTTAAATATGTTTTCTTAATTTGTGTGTAAAGTGTCAAAATGACACTTATTATGAAACAGAGGGAGTATATAATAAGCCGGTGAAGTCGTCAAGGTGCTTAGACGGTTACGAACGTTCAACTAATATATGGTACCAGAAAATTTTGCAATATATATATATATATCGGTTTGGTGTCGCATATTTATAATCACTCTGTACGAATATATATGGTTGGATTTGGTTTGGTTTGTTTATCGATTTTAGAGGAATCTCAGTATAATTTTGTTTTGGAAATTTCGATACAGGGTATTAGTTGCAAGCCTCTACTACAAATGGTGAGAGAAAGAGAAGATAGTGAGATCCAGTAGGAGAAGACAAAGACAAGTGACCCCATTAGTAGAACATGTTTCCAATTTAACAAGTTTACATCACAAAAACAAATCTCTTTATTTAATAGTATATCATATCCAA
>NC_025701.1:24891370-24900349 GCF_000633955.1 Camelina sativa
TTTTTTTTTTTTTTTTTTTTTTGTTTTGTTTTAGGCGTAATTTTACCAAATGATTCATTCATCATTTGCTTTTGGAAATTTCAAAATACACTGAAAGTAGAAAACAGAAAAACATGCATATGTAAAAAAGATACTAAAAGTTAAAGCGATTAGGAAAATGTAAAAACAAAAGCACAAAAACAACAAGAAAGATAATCAAAATTTCCAACCTCCAAATGCATGGAGATGAGATCTTTGTCTTCGTATCTTTCTTCTCTCTTTTGGTGTTTTATTGGATCAGGTTCTGGTAACCACCACGCCATTAGCTGGTACTCCCGAGACATCATGACCGTTCGTTTGTTTGACTACGTTACTGATCGGTAGCTCTTGGTCCTTGGTTACGACTTTCACGTCTAATGGATTCACTACGTCCTTACTCTTTCCCCATACCACACTGTATAGTCCAAGAACTATAAACACTGCTCCAATGATACTGCATAACAATATATACAATAACAACATTCGAAAACGTTAATAATGTAAAACTTAATAGTATAATCTTGAAATATAAAAGATTTGATCAAATGTGATTTTTATTACCTTCCGAGATGGATTTTCTCAGCCAGAACCAAGGCACCGAGGAAGGCAGTGATGATCATACACATAGGACTAAACGACGTTGTAAACACCGGGCCACGTTGTTTAATCACAATACTTTGTATGTAATACGCTATCCCCGAACAAACCACTCCCTGAAAATATATACAAAACATAATAAGTTTTAGTTGACAAGTTTAATTAGTTTTAGTGTTATGAAGTTGATTAGTAGATGATTAACTTACAGAGTAAACCGCGGCAAGTGTCCCCGAATCCATACCAATCTTCCAAGCGCTCATGTCACGCACCATTATAAGCGAAACAATTGCGTTTAGGATCGTCCCCATCCCACATATCAATGTTACAAGTGATAGCTCAGCTGGGTACACTTTCAATGTGTATGACTGCAAAACAAAAAACATAATATTAATTCTTATTTATCGATATTATTTAATTTCGAAATCCGGATATATATATATATATATCGATACTATTTGTTTATTTATAGATAAATCCAAAAATATTGATTAAATTACCTGTAAAATGAAGAAGGCAGCCCAAGTAGAGATACTACCCATGATAGCTAAGGTTCCAAGGACCCAGTGTTGGCCCGTAGCCGTGGTGTTGGCGCCACCATGGAAGGAACTATGTGCGGCTTTCACGATCTCGATGGCCGGACCTTTGTACAACGTCATAATCATCGCTCCTCCAACTGTGATCACCGTTCCCACCACTTTTGCAACGCTGTGAATCTTCCTAAAGTTAACCGTCTCAAGCCTGATTAACATAGACATTAGTGTTAATTAGATCACTTTCACTAAATAGCTAGTTCATTAATAGTAACGTATCTTAAAAGTAATGTATAAGCAAACAACGATGATTGCGTAATAAAGTTAAATTACAAGAAAGTCTTAATGAATGAAAGTACCTGAAAATGAGGGCGAGAATGAAGGTGACGGCGGGAAGTGCATTGGTAAAGGCAGAAGTGTACGATGCTGACGTGTTTTTCAATCCTATGTAGTACAAGTTCTGGTCCATGAGGGGCCTGAATCATTCATACATAAAAAAAACCAATGTTTACTTAATTATTATTTTGGTTTATTAAAATATATATACAGCCTTTTTCACATCATCTTTTTGTTATGCATAATAAGTAGATGCTTTTTCCAAAGATCAAAAAGGAAAACGTGTACGTAGGATAAGTAGTAAGCACACATTCACATTAAAGATGTTTGTTGTGGCCTTGTGGGTGATGATCTCATTCCCAATCAATGATCATTATATATATTTACCAATTTCATCTTTTTTTTTTTAATTTTCCCTACAAATCCATTGTATCTAAGTATATACTTTCTAAAAAAATTATAATTTACTTGTTAATAAATATTTTAAACAATAAAAGATCTATCTCGTACGTCCAACTCTAGATGAATTTTTGGTATATGCAAGAAATTGTAATATGTTTTTGATGGTGGATAGTATAGTTGTTATAAACATTAACAATCTTTGGATTAATCTATAGTTACGTTGTTACTAGCTAAACCAAAAAAAGTCATATTTAAAAGGAGTCTAGTTTTTTTTTTGGTAAGATGTGTTATTATTTCATCTTCCTAAGTAACGTACCCGAATGCTCGCAAAAGAAAAGAAAAAAAAGTAACGTACCAAAATTAACATGATAAAGTAACGTACTTGAACTCGTGAATTTGCATCACAACTATAAAAAGTAAGTTTGGATTTTTGCAAAAAAGTTGTATGAACCGAACTTTCTAATTGCAAAGAAAAAAAAGAGGAAGATGGTTTTCTAATGAAAGAGACTTACTCTAGTATTCCAAGAGCAAGAAGCCTCCAGAACATTGCTAGTGTCATCTTTGGCCTGATCTTCCTGCAAACACATATTTATTAAATTAATTATTCATCCATGCATATACATATATATATATATATATATATGTATATATGTGTGTGAGTGTAGTGGTACCTCTCGAAAATGAGAGCAAAGGGAGCCATGACAACCGTAGCGACGACATGACGGTATGTAGCAAGAACCCAATGGTCCATGCCATGCTTGAACGAGACCATGGTGATGATGTACATGCCTGCATACCCAAATTGTAGTGATATGATCGCCAAAATCGGCTTCAAATTCTCCATAGTCCCACCTTTCATCTTTATCACTTAATGGATGATCTCTTACTACTAACTTAATCGAGAAATATATATCTCTAGTTATATAACACTACTATAGCTATGTTTATGTGTGTGTATATATAACTCTCTCCCACACACTCTCTCTCTTTATATTGATGAGAGTTGTTTGGTGAGTGAATGAGATAAGCTCTATTTGTTTGAGGCAGGCAAAACCTAATGGGAGATGACTCCTTTTTATAGTCGATCAAAAGTTAGAATAAAAAGATACACTCATTATTTTGTTCACTCAATAATACGTCTACGTATCTTTTGGAATATTTTAATGACCTAGTGTTTAGACTTTAGAGATATGAATTAAGTAACCGAAACAAAATATGTTTTAACATATTTATTTACTTTTACATATACATGTCAGCATATCGTTTATATAAGAATTCATTTTGGAATTTGTTTTAACTTTTTTCTTTTCTTTTGTCGACTTCAAAGTAGAGAAATTGCAAATCATGTATACACATACATGTTGTGATTCTTTTATTTTTCAATGCGTAACACGTGTGTGCATCATATTAAAGTTGGTATATCACATAGTTTTTGTATGATATGATATCAAGCAGTAGGTGGTAAGATGATTGTGTGTGCATACACATATATCTTTTTACAATATAGTACACAAATATATTTGTAACTCTCTCTCGATATTTCTATATATCTATTACTTTAATGCTTCTTTCATAAACAAGTTTACTTCTCATTCTTTTGTTTTTGTTATGTATATATGTATTTTTGTAGACAACCTTTGGTGTTGATTCGTAGCCATTGGTGTTGGCCACGAAAAATATACGGACACACTCGTGCATATCACATTTCTTCCAGTGAAAAAGGACGAAATGACAAAAAAACCATTACCAAAAAGGGTCGAAATGGAGATAAAAAAAAAAATTCGTAATTCTACGTAAAGAAAAACTCGTATATATCGATGGTGTTAATTGGCATAACATAACATTACGGATGACCGACCACACAAAATTAAGATGCGTAAGGCAGGTGCTAAGCTATTAGGAGTTTGCTATGTACTAATATTAATTTTCATAATCCTAATTTCTACGTAACACACTCCAATCACTCTCCTATATGTTTCCTTGAAATTAAATTAGTTAATAGGTACAACAACAATCATAGTTATCTAGCTCCACACAAAGGTAAGATGCATGTAATTCAAATCCCTAAACCAATTAGGACTTTGATATGTACTATAATTAGTTGTCCTAATCTGAATAGATTGAATATCAAATCCTTGTGCGTATTAATGTTTGTCTACCCGCATGTCCAATTCGTAAACATTGAATACCTTCCACAATAAATTAAAATAGACACAAATAGATTCCCTTAATTATTCATTAAAGACAAAACACCAACCCCTACACATGATTGTTAAATACAAGTATACGACCATGCATCTATCTCTTGCGAATTAGGTAGGATCCTCAATTTCTGGTCGAGTGATATGATATAAAAGGAAAAATTGATATATCTGTATGTATATAATTATCCATACAAAAAAAATTTGATGCAAGTATCTCACTATCTAGCTAACGTAAATTTACAATATTTAGATGTCACTAAACAAGTACCATATGTATAGTCTAGTTTCAAACTTAGCTACAGCCTACACTCTTTCTTATATAAAAATGTTATAAAGAGGGAGAAAGAAGAGAGATGAGAACTAAGAAGAGTTAAACTCAAGTGGGATCTATTGCTAAACAATAATGCAATGCCCATTTAAATATATGGGAGTATGTTTTGTTGTTATTTTCCCCTTTTGATTTTGTTTAATAAGAAGTGGGGTTTTGACACATTGACCACCAAATGCTTTGTAGTCTTAGTGCTCCTCCGTGACGCATTTAATTTCCTTTTCATTCTCATGACTTTGGTTTGTTATTCCAACTTTTATTTTCCGAAAATCACTTTCAAACCATTTAAAGAATGGATATGATTTGGAAAAAAAAACCAAAAAAAAAAATTTCTCTTATATTTTGGAGAAAACGTGTGTATATGAGATACGAAAACTGTCTCTAGAACTCTAGCTAATTGCAAAATTATATAATTTTCTTTGATTTTTTTCAGAGTTAGATATTATTCATTTGGCAANAAACAATTAACATATTTGTTTTTTTTTTTTTTTTTTTTTTTTTTTTTTTAATTTTCTTTCTTTTAGGTTAAGCAAAAGACAAAATGGAAGAGATCGTTCGGTGGTGGTGCGAGGAGTGGATTCCATACTGTCTATGATAAAGGAGTTTAATCATTGTTTCGTTGGACGATTTATTTATTTATTTATTTTGTTTCAGTCACTTTTTTGTTGGTTTAAGTTTTAGTCGCTTAATTATTGATAGATATTAGATATGAATACAACGATTAATATTCACAAGATTTGCAGATATGCTCCCTTCTATTTTCAAGATTTTTGTATTAATTGGAAAAAGAATATGTAGTCTTGTGGTTTCCGTTACTACTCTCACTTTGTCACTATTCGAATTCAAACCCGTATAATGTATGTTGCCATTTCAATATATTGATCGAAATTCCACATTTAATTATTAGGTTTAAGGCATCAATTCTACAAGAAAAATGAATAGGTAAAAAAAGGTATATTTACATATATGCTTATATATATATATATGTATATAAACTAAAAAAACTCGCTAGTTATGACTATTTAAAAAAAAAAATAACATGCATTTTATGGGGTTTTGTATCCGGATAGTGATGCGATACTAACACAATATTAAACTACGTACATGTACTACTAGTTAAGAACCTGGTGAGCGTTTTTGTATGCGGGTTTTATACATAAACAATTTTGATTAATGAAAAAGAAAACAAGCACCAAGATTGATAAGGAAGTTACGTAAACTCTCTGTCGGTACCAGAGGCTTCTCTTAAGAGTGATGTGATTCTCTCACAGAGGAAAAGACAACGCGACTCCTATGTTGTCGTCTAAAAGGTTCAGTGGAGTTATCGTCACTATGAACTATATCGGTCGTTGAAGCCATCCCAATAGAGAAAAGCACATTTTAGTCTTTTAGATATTTATAATTTACGGTTTGATCATTTTGCTTTGCGTCGTCTTGGTAAAGAATGCTTAAATAACTTATCCGCCCGTATTCGTGAGGCTCACGAAACTCTTTGCTAGAAACAAGTGGCTACACTTACTAATTCGTCGTCTCAAGCGATTGCTGAAGAGACACAGGCTTATGCAAGATGGCAGCATCTCTCTGAGCTGGAGGAGGGTTACTTGAAACAGAAATCAAAGCTTCACTGGCTTAATGTTGGAGACATGAACAATTTCTATTTTCACATATCAGTTCAACAACGACATCAGGTCAATACTATTCGTGAGCTTCTAAGCCCATCCGGGGAGATTTTGAGATCTCCTGCTGATATCAAGGACGAGGCAGAGCGGTTTTTTAGGGAGTTTCTTGGTTATATATCGGATGATTTTGTAGGCATGTAAACCGAGGCGTTAGCTGAGTTGCTGTCATTTCGTTGTTCTGTTGCTGATCAGGATATGCTTACGAAGGTGGTAACGAAGGATGAAATCACCAAGGTGTTATTCACTATGCCAAATAATAAATCGCCGGGTCCAGACGGTTTCACGAGTGAATTTTTCAAAGCCTCTTGGTCCATTGTTGGTAAAGATTTCGTTGCTGCTGTCCAGTCCTTTTTCCTCAAAGGTTTTGTCCCACGCAGGTTAAATACGACAATCTTGGCCTTAATACCAAAGAAACAGAATGCAGGTGAGATGAAGGATTACCGGCCTATTTCTTGTTGCATCCTGTACAAGGTGATTTCTAAGATTCTAGCAAATCGCCTCAAATGCTTGCTTCCACATTTTATTACACAGAACCAGTCTGCCTTTGTTAAGGAGAGATTGTTGATGGAGAATGTCCTTTTAGCGACTGAACTAGTCAAAGATTATCACAAAGAATCTGTCTCGCCTCGTTGCTCCATGAAGATTGATATCTCTAAGGCCTTTGATTCAGTTCAATGGGATTTCTTGTTGAACACGCTTACAACACTGCATTCCCCAGCACAGTTTATACACTGGATCAAATTGTGCATCACAATGGCGACATTCTCGGTTCAAGTGAATGGTGAGCTAGCTGGTTTCTTTAATAGTTCTCGAGGCTTGAGACAAGGATGTGCACTCTATCTGTATTTGTTCGTCATTTGCATGAATGTTCTGTCCCACATGATTGATAAAGCAGCTGCAGATCATCACATTGGCTACCATCCCAAGTGCCAAGCCATTGCTTTAACGCATCTCTGCTTTGCTGATGACCTTATGGTCTTTGTTGATGGGAAGAAGAAGTTGGTAGAGGGAATTATTGATCTTTTTAAGGCTTTCGCTACTAGATCGGGTCTTCGGATCAGTCTTGAGAAGTCTACTCTATATCTTGCTGGTGTATCGGATGAGACCCGTACTCAGCTTGCAAATACATTCCGTTTGCACTAGGACAACTTCCGGTTCGTTATTTGGGCTTACCTCTGCTTACACAACGAATGACAACCTCAGATTATGGTCCACTATTGGAGAGGATCCGCTCAAAGATGAGTTCTTGGACCACTCGGGCTCTATCCTATGCTGGTCGCCTAGCTCTCATCAATTCGGTTATTGTAAGTATTGCTAATTTTTGGATCTCTACGTATCGCCTTCCTTCTGGTTGTATCAAAGAGATTGAGAAGATGTGTGCGGCTTTCTTATGGTCTGGTCATGATCTAAATACAAATAAGGCTAAAATTGCTTGGATAGATGTGTGTAAGCCAAAACAAGAAGGTGGCTTGGGTGTTAAGTCTCTTTTGGAATCCAATAAGGTCTGTTGCCTAAAGCTAATCTGGCGGATAGTATCACATCAACCTTCATTGTGGGTCTCTTGGATATGGCGGTATTTGATACGGACATGCTCTTTGTGGTCAGTTCGGGAGCAGTTGACTGCAGGGTCTTGGATGTGGAATAAGATTTTAAAATACAGGTATGTAGCGCAATCATTATACAGGGTGGACATCCACAATGGTGTCTCAACATCTTTTTGGTATGATTCTTGGTCACCAGTGGGTCGCCTAATTGATGTCATAGGGCCTCGAGGAGTCATAGACTTGGGAATCTCGATTCAAGCAACAGTTTGCGAGGTCTTGCAAACGCATAGGCTAAGGAGACATCGCACCAACTGCCTTAACGTGATTGAGGCAGAGATTCAGACTCTTCAGAACCGTGTTGATCCAGGGACAGCAGACATTCCTCTTTGACGGACTTCTGGTGACAAATACAGAAAAGTCTTCTCTACAAAGCTCACTTGGCAGAACATACGGAGGCCAAATATGAGCGTTGCTTGGTACAAGGGAGTGTGGTTCCCCTACTCTACTCCAAAATACTCTTTTATGTTGTGGCTTGCATTGCATAATCGCTTATCCACTGGTGACCGACTTAAGAGATGGAACTCGGGCCAACAGGTGACCTGCAGTTTCTGCAGCAATGCAGAAGAATCCAGGAATCCCCTCTTCTTCTCGTGTCCATTTGCTGCGAGAGTGTGGAGGAACCTCGCTCAACCGCTCCTAACCACGACTTATTCTGTCGATTGGAATCAACTAATCCCTCTGCTCACAAGTCCAGCACTCCCGCGACTCCACCTCTTCTTTTTTCGTTACCTGTTTCAATCCTCCTTGTATCACCTGTGGCACGAATGAAATGCTCGTCGGCATGGTGAGCCCTCCACTCCGCAAACTCTTCTCATCAAACACATTGACAAAAATATCAGAAATCGTCTCAGTTCGATAGCATCAATGGGAGACCAACGCTATGCTGATGGCCTTCAGCTTTGGTTCTCCACTCATCCACCTCTTCGGCGATAACTTCTTTTGGATTTTTAGAATTTTCTGAGTTTTTAAAGTTTATCTCTAATCATATATGCACAAACTGAAGGATTCATTGTACAAAAGGTTTTTTGGTTGAATAAAATTTTACATTCAATTAAAAAAAAAAGAAATTAACAGTAAACAACGGTTAGCCATGTCAAGAAACTCAACAATGCAAACTTATAAAAATAAAACCATATTATAATTGTGACATATATATACACTAAGGGAACACGATCTGATGATAAAGAGATTAAGCTTCGATATGTCTTTTGAGATGAATTCTCCCTGAGGATATGATACGGCAGTTTGCTATATTGTTTTTTTTTTTTTTTTTTTTTTTTT
>NC_025701.1:24900375-24922942 GCF_000633955.1 Camelina sativa
TTTTTTTTTTTTTTTTTTTTTTTTTTGTCTCAGCAATTATTCTTATTCTTATTCTTATGTAGTTATGTTTTTCTTTTGTGTAAGATGTGATTGTTTTTTTTGTTTGTTTGTTTTGTTCCCTTAATGTCAACTAAATTTTTTCCTGAATAAAGAAACAACTTTCATAAAATATACGTATTAACAAGTTGTGGTGAGAGTGGAAATCTTGGTGTTTGGTTCTTTAATAAATTCCATATTATACGAATCAAAAGCTAATACAATAGAATTACTTTATAGTAGTGAATGGGAATACTAGACAACGTACGAGTACATAGAATGACATGTACGAGTACATAGAATGACATGTATAGTATCATACTTCAATAACGTAGAAAATTCATATAGTTTATTGTATATCTAAAATGAGTTTAAGTAGTGTTTAACATTAATATTTTGACGTTTGTAATCCTTCTTTTAAGATTCATAATTGTTTCATGACATGAAATGTCGGGATTACCATTTACACTTTAATGTCTTAATGATATATTGACTATTATAGTACCTATATAATACACTCTTTTATTTAATAGAACCAGTATTTAAATGCTGAAATATTTAGGTGTTTCAAAACAAAATAATTAGATACATTCCCTCAAAAAAAGTTTAGAGGGGCAAGAGAGAATTTGTGTAGAAGTAGAAGGTGAGTGCTCTCAAATTAGGATTCCAACAGAGGTAAGTGGGATGCCCAAATCTGGGAACCATCTTGTTTCATTCTTTCTTTTCTACTTTTTCATTAAATCAAAACACTGTTCTTTGTTTTATCTTTTCTTAATTACGTCAGTGAAACTTTATTGTTTTCTTCAGTTGATTTTTTGTCAGTCTTTATTCATATGATGTTGGCTTATCAATATACGTGTCCTGAGATGTGTTATTATTCTTGATGAAATTTTCGAGTTTTACAAGAATTGGTATCCCTTTTCCTAATGATCTTTAGCTTTCACAGAGTTATGTGATCAAAACTTTATTACTTCGAATATATAATATATAAGAATGTATGGATTCAAGATCCAGTTTGATGATTGCTTATCACGAATTTGCAATATTGGAGTTCAAAATCTTCATTTAGAGAACAAAATCAAATTGGACAAAGACATTTTTATTTGATTATATGTGAATATCGAATACAAGAAGATATCAAAATAACACTTATTATGATGACACTAATCACTATGATAACCTCTCGTTGCTATTCATTTTTCGTCATATGATCTACGTCTCTGTCTGATACATATGCATTGGAGAGCTTGATTATAACTTGTTTTAATCTTGTTAGAGTAACCCACTCAAGGAGAAAAAGAGTCTCGAACTTAAATATAGTTTTATAAAAGAAAAAACTCAACTAAAAGATATTCAACTTTCAACTATGTTCTTAAGTATTGTAGCTAAAAAGTACTAATCAAATAAGATTAATCGTAAACATTAATTATTAGTCCTTTCTTGCCTCTTTATCTTGAAATTAACATCCATCTTTCGAATAGAGATCCACAAAATATATACGCCTCAACTGTTTCAAACATAGTTCTTTTTTTTTTTAATCTTTCCAAAATTATTTTCAAAGTGCAAACGCACACATAAAAAGCAAACTACGTACGGTTAGCATTTAAATTTATTTCTACGAAAAATCTTGGCTAAGATTTTACGAGTTGTAAGTTCATTTGAAAAAGAGATATATGTACTAGATCTAATAGCGAAAAGGAAAGCGTATAAATAAATAAAATAAGCGTGGTTATAATGTTTTGTTTAGTATCCTTTGTTTGGTGTGGTGAACATACACAAACAAGAAACCGAACGATTAAGTAAAGCAAGATAATTATAGATCTTAAGTTTAATAAACAAATGTGAGACAAGGATATGATTTGGTCTAAATAAATATAGCAAAAAAATGAGAAAGTGAATGGTGACGCAAGTTTCAATTATGGGAGAGAGTGGATAGATGGATGCCTACTTGCATGAGTGTAATCCTTGAGCGATCAACACATATATTTGAAAGGTGAGAGTGGAGTTCCATGTGGTTGATCCCATCTTCTTCTCTTTTCTTTGTTACACTTGAGGCTTCATACTCACCAACATTATTAGCCGAACATCTTCACTTTTTTTTACTTCTTTAAATATGGGGTCCGAGGAAAACCGAAATTTTCTTGTATTGTTATCATGTTCTTAAACACAATCATGAATTCATGACATATGTATGTTACACATACGATAATGTTTTTACACATGTTCTTAATTTGTTAAATTATTGAAACTATGGTATATTAACTGAACCAACAAAGAACAAAAACAAATTATTTCAAGACAAACAAATAAAATAATGAAGCTAATCAGCTACAGATAGCAAACTAAAAATATCCCCAAACTTGGTTTGGTTGGGCCTGATTTGAGTTACACAAAAGCCTAAACTCTTTTATCTAACTGCTGTTCTGTTGTTCTTTGTCTTACTTCATCCTCATCTAGGGTTTCTACTGCGTCGCTTCTCTCAACTGTCGATTGAAAGCTAAAGATGAATCAATTAGTTACAGCAATATTTGTCCATAATAGCCATTGATAGAACATACCTTACAAGTGAAATGACCTAACGCTCTCCGCTGCTTTTATGTTTCTTCACGAACCATTATGGCTTGAGTGTATATAATTACTATGTAACCAATGCTTAGTCATAAAATATTGGTGTACTTGATTCTTCAAGAACCATTGAGCTAACAAGGCTTCCGTAGAGGAGAGTGGTGGGATAATTAACGGTTTTTGGAACGAGTTTGAACTCAGATCTAATATACGAATAAAGAATATCTGCTCTTGATGAATCATTTGAGGATCCTTCCAAGAACAGTAAAAGAATTGCTGGAAAGGTCTAAGGTCATCAACATTGGTAGTTTCCATACCCATTGTTGTTTGAGAGGTCTACGTCAGAAATCTGTTGTAGGATTCTTATACACTTTGAAAACTCTGTGATACCACATTCTGACAAGTAAAAGTACAACGGTTGTACTACAACCGATATAAGTGTGATGGTATAGATTAGAAACTGAATCCATCGTTGACGTTGGGACGTGTTCCCCCGATAGATCAAATCTAGATAAGTGCTTGAGATGTCAGAGTATATATGATACTTAAATCTAATAGTGTTGGTGGTGTTAAAATAGCTATGTCCATTTCTAGGAGCCTATTTTAGTTGCGACAAGATACCAAAGTCGACTGTCATCCCCATGTTGAAATAGGAAAGATCAAGGTCGTAAAGATTGACTTATATTGTCATATTGAATTGAATATTGGGATTGATCCTCAGAAATGGTTATGAGTTATGACCACGCAATAATAACCTTTAATTGATTATAGAATATTAACTTAATTAGAGAAAGCCTATAATTTAATTGTTTGAATATGTTTTTAAAATTTCTATTGTTCAAATATGTTATTAGCTTTGAATAATAAATAAATGTGTAAAGTATTCAGTCATGTAATGAAATTAGATGCAAGTCTTTTTTGTGGGTATCATAACCTGACTAAGTAAGAGATATTTAGACTATGTTGGCATTAGATATAATTGACCATTTATAAAATGGGATCTTTGATCGTCATACAGTGATGATAGGCACTTACACCTAAGTCCTAACTAGTCAAAGCAATTCAGTACACATATGTTATAACATGAATAAGCAAAAAAGCCCCTTCACGAGATTATACAACTTTGAACTTTTCGTGTATAAACATGTCTATTTGTTTATGAATAAAGTTAAGTCAATTGACAATCTAATTCACACCATGTTGGGCTTTAAGACTTTGGTCGGAAGCGACCAATCTCGATTAATTGACTGGTACCCATCGGCCATCAGTTAATATGTTAGTTACATAGGCCTTGATTGGTACTGTATATAAGTGAACATATAAATTTCAGAAAGCCAATCACATTTTGTTTAGAAAGCATAAACGTATATAAGTGAACATATAAATTTTAGAAAGTCAATCACATTTTGTTTAGAAAGCATAAACGGAGCATAAAAGATTTTTAAATGCTCCATAGTTCAATGCTCCTAAACAAATCATTTTCCAAGCATAATAGTTTTAAAGTAATTAAAATACAATTTTATCATCATTAATTACCGAGAATTTACTATAAATTCACAATAATCTATATTTGTATATTTAATAATGTCTAATTTTGTAATTTTATGTCTAATTGCTAACAGCTGTACCAATCACATATCATTATTAATATATAATAGCATACAGCTTATGCAGCATACTGCTCATGCTGCATAATACTAATACTCCACCAACAGTTGTTCCAATCAAGGCCATATTTACATCCATATATACATTTTTGAGACATTTATAAAATAAATCTTGAAGTTCATACATATTTACAATCATACAATTGGCATTAATTATTAATTTGTTTTTCATATAATTAATTAATATTAAGTTTCTATTTCTGAAAACAAGATTTCTCATCCTAAATAAATTTCCAAAACAATCGGAACTACTCCCTTTAACATTAAGGGTGGAATGTTTGCATTAGGGATGTACGAGTTGAAAAAATATGATTGAATCAAATTGGCTGAATAACATTCAACTCATTCATCCACTAAATATGAGATGAAAGAGTTGAACAAATTTCCTTTATAATTTGTTCATTTCTCCAGCTTTTTTGGTTGAATAAGTTTTCCAACTTATGCACTCAAATGGTAAAAAACTAGATGAATAATCATTCAACCTATTCAACCTATTAATTTAAGTCATCCATTTGCACCCTAAGTATTAAGTTTATAATTAATATAATTTAATCAAATTTGATATGTAATTATCCGGTGGTTATTAATTTAATTAATATTATTTTATCAACAACATGACAAGATGAATCAAAACAAAAATAGAGAAGTCTTAGTTTTCGTCTTTTATACTTTTTTTTTTGTTTTTTCTTAACATTCAAATTATATTCAATTATTTTACATTTTTTGATAATAACTATAATTATTTATCTATATTAAAAATACATTTTATTTTGTTTGACAATAAGAAACATGTCTAATTAAAAAAATCGATAATTACACTTAAAAAATCTTTTATGGTTATAATTTCGTAGTTTCCAAACTAGACAATTATAACAAAAGATAGTTAATGTGATAGATAAATCCCAAAATTAAAACAAAATGATAATGTGATTATGAATATAATTATTTTAGAGAATCTAATTATTTTTAAAAAAACTCTATAAAATTATTTCCTGTAATTTTGTTTTAATACCATATCTTCCTATAATACTGAATTCATGTTTTTTCTCTATAATTATGATAACCTCACGATAACCAAGTGGTTTTTTATGCCTGATTGGTAGTCTTTAGCCAGATGGTCCTACTCAACAAAAAAAAATTATATTAATTAAAGAAAAAATGTGATTTTGAGAAGAGAATTATTTATAGGTAATAAACTTTCCATACAATTCAGATTGTTTGTAGAAACTAAGTGTTTTACATAAATTCGGTTAATTGTTATAGGAGCAAATGCCATTAATTTCGGTGTAATTGTTCTGCATAAATTCTGAATTTAAACAATCATTCAAAAAAACTAACTGTATAATTTTAAAAGGTAACAAACATATTTACCATTCAATTTGATATCTTATTCAAAGAATAACAATAAAATATGAAAGATATTGCTTGCTCACAAATTTATTTTTATTTTTATACTTTCACGGGTTTCGTATGATCAGTTTTTGCAGATTAAATTTTTTTGAACATGTTGTCTAACCTGCCTAGCATGGCGGGTTTGGACTATAGAACCAACACTAAAACTATTTTATCCTATATATACTATAAATTTGTAATCATAGTTTTGAAAATTAACTTATAAATTATTTAGTATATGAACTATAAAATATTACACATACTACAACACATTCTTAATATTCCAAAAAAAATAAAATTAAATACACATAAAAATATACTCTAACATACTATATAGGCAATATACCTCTGTTTAATTCTAGAGAACAAAACAAATCTAAAATTTTATATTCTATCTAATGACAAATTTAATGTAATTAGGTTATAAACTTTATAAAACGTAAGAAGAAGAAAAAATTCTAAATTAATTAGACAAAGTTAATTAACTGAGAATTTTAAAACTAAATAAATTAAAAATTATTATTTAAAATACAATAATTTATAATTTAGTCATGCGGTGTACCGCGGGTGAAATCTTAGTGATGTTGAATTTGGTAATTAAAAACTCATAACGAAAAAGGTATTATAGTCATAACATACTAGTAACAACCCGCACTATATGCGGAATAAATCGACTCAAATAAAATTATTACAAGTAAAATTATTATTTAGAATTTAAGGTGTCATAATAATAATTTTACACATAATTTTTTTTTTATTCAAATTTATATTTAATTATTTTGTGTAAAAATCTATTTCACCCGTGAAATATGGAAAATAATGTTAATTATTGTGATAATTGTAATAATGTTATTTATTTTTTAGATTATCGTAATAATTAATTTTTAATATGTACTCTCTTTTTCATAAAGAGTGTCATTTTAGAAAGACTTATTTTTGTTTTACAAAGAGTGTCATTTTACATTTTCAATGCACTATTTATATTTTCAATGCATCTTTTTCATTAGATTTTCTAGTGTTACCCTTAATCTATGACTAAATTAACCCATTAAACATTTATTAAATAAGGGCATATATGTATATTTTAATATTTTTTTAATTTGTGTGAAATGTGTCAAAATGACACTTATTGTGAAACAGAGGGAATACTTGAATAGTCATCAAATTTTTTTGAAATCAGAGAATAAGTTTTGTATTTCAAAAAGTTAAATAGATGAATTAGTTTTTTAATAGTTTTTGAAATGTAATTTACTTTAAATAATTAAATATGTTATGAAAATGATAATTAAATTGTTAACTATATTTTCGTTTTTTAATAGTTGATGAAGTCTTTCATTTCAAAAAACTAATAGAAAGAAACATTACCTTATATTTTTTAATGACACGTTTATGTAAATAATAATAAAAAAAAGATTTATTTATATATTTTAATAGCACATTTAATAAATCAAAAAACTTATTTTTGTAAATATGTTTATCTTGAGACGCTTAATTGCAACTAGGAAACAACCCGCACTATGTGCGGTATAAAATAATTATTAAATATTTAATTTTAGGTGTTAATTATATTTTTGGAAAAATACAGTGGTATGTAAATGTTAATATTATATTATTAGAAACTGATGACAAATAAAGGAAATATTGTCTGGAGCTCTATGAGTGCAACACATCAGCATTTTGTATAATAATGTTTTTTTTAATATATAAGGGATTTATCCCGTGAGAATTATTATAATATCAATCTTATATTATCATATCATATGAACAAAGAGTTCTTAAAATTCATTTTAAAGATTTTACGAAAATGTAATTAAAAATACAATTAAGTTAGAAAAAAAATATAAAAATTTAATTTTGGGTGTTAATTACATTTTGGAAAAAAATAAATAGTATGTAAATGTAAATATTATATTATTAGAAACTGATGACAAATAAAAGAAATAGTATCTGGAGCTTTGTAAGTGCGACACATCAACACTTTTTGTGTGAGAATGCTTATCTTTTAATATACCGTATAAGACTATCAACAATGGTTAAATAGTATAACGACCGACTTTTTTTTTAATAATAAATAATAAATATAATATAATAAATAACCACAACTAGTGGTCACATACCCACTAGCCACATAACCACATTCACAACCAACAGCGGAACAACATACCAATAAATATCCAATAAACTAATAACCAATAACCAAGAAAAATAATATCCAGTATTGATTCCAAACAGTATAAATAAAATAACCAGCAATCCTAACAATGCTCTAAGACTCAACTCTAGCAACCTAACAATGCCAGGTAAACAATCAATCGAGTCCCTAGAACATCTTCCTCTTCATTGCCTTTGATTCCACGATCACACTTTGCCTTTACCTGCACACCACAAACAACAATTGAGATGCGTAAGTATTATCACAAATACTTAGTGAGGCAATCCTCCCATCTACGGGGCTATACACACTAGCAATAAGATCTCTACAAGCCACAATCAGCAATCAAATAAACAAACCAGGCAGTATACAAAGCATACAACAATCCGTCGTAGCTGAAAGAAGGGTGTCGACCGACACCAGAAGGTGTCGATCGACACTGACAATCTGGTGTCGACCGACACCATACTGGTGTCGACCGACACCCTGCCCGACACTCCCGAAAACCCTATTTTGTGTCGACCGACACCTCCACATGGCATCGATCGACACTCGCCAAAGTCTCGAGCCGTCCTCGCGTTGGTGTCGACCGACACCCCAACTGGTGTCGACCGACACCGATGCCGAGCAGCGATTTCCCTCGATCAGAAACTCCGAATCTCGCCTCCAATCTTCTCCAATCCGCTCCTTGCACTCCCAGAAGCCAAACCCAGCCACAACAGCGACGAAAATACCATAGGGAACTCAAAGAAACAACCACATAAGCACCAAATCACATAAAATCTAGAGATCTTAGCTTAGATAAGCCATGGTCATGCACTCACCTCTCTGTAGAACGATTCTGACCAATAAAAACGAATCTCTCACTCCTAGCAAGCTTCTAGCACCTTCCCAACCTTGGATCTCTCAAGAAACAGCAAGGAATCTCACCACTCTCTCTCAAAAGCTCAAGAACAAGGTTTTCTCTCTTTTTCCTCAAAAACTCACAAACGGCGACACAATAACCTCTGAAACACGACCTAGGTTGTTTCTTCTTTTTAAGACCCGGTTCAATGGTTTCCTTAAACCAAACCGAACCAAATCGACGATTAAAACAACCCGACGAACCCGGAATTAGTGGTGTCGATCGATGCTACAAGGGTATCGATCGACACCCCAACCAAAAACGCATATTCCGGTTCACGGATGTTACAAATAGTTACAATACGGGAACGAGCTATTTCCCTCTAAAAACTATCATATCTAGCTAGATAGAGCCCGAACTTTAACTCTGATCTAGATATCCTCGAAAAAAAGTTCGATTTCTATTTTTCCGTAAAAAAATAGTTCTACACTTATATCTCCCTGATTTTAAAGTTTGAGATCGAATTACACCCAGTCCTGGGTTCTACTTGTTTACTCTTTACTTAACCGTCGAATAAAGAACCTAAACCCAATTAGACCAAACCAAACCTCTATTTGACCGACTATATTTTTTTATATATTATATCGCCTTTTTTTTTGTTTGTGGACATCGTCTTCACTATTTTTTTCACACACTATTTGATTTTTGATATTTCGATCGTGCTCATGGACGGGGACCTAGTTGACTCAGTTGGAAAGGTGGGAAGATTGGTGAAGATGATAAAAAAGGAGCCAAGTGGGAACCGAGTGATGAGATCCCATCATCACAATTCGCGATCTGAAATGAAACCTTCATTCAAAGCCAATAACGGCCACCAGTAGGAGGTATGAAGGATTTATTCCTTCCATGAAAGGAATCAAACACTTGGCGTTTGTCTCCTCTTAATCGGAAGAGATTTACTCACTGCAAAAGGAGAAACAAAACAAACAAATTAACAAAAAACAAAAGCCAAATCGGCTAAAAGAAACTCGCACAAAGACGAGAGAAAACGATCTCCAGGATGACTTTTTATATTTCCAATTTTCCAATAAATGGGTTTTTAAAAGGTTTTTTTGTCTGATTTTTTAAATTCTTCATAAAAAAAAAAATTGGAAATCAAACATTAGTTTTCTCGCTATAATCTTCACCACCAAATAAATCTCATTTAAAAGGACGAAGAAAAATAGAATAAAAGAGAGAATCGATCAGTGAAGGCAAACACCAATCCATATCTGATTTTGAATTAGAGACGGCGGAGAAGATAATACTCCGATGGGATTCAACCATGAGATCTGAAAATTTTAAATTCCTGGGGAAAAAAATTCAGCATAGGGAAATCAAATCTCCGAAACTCCAAATTGTCTGAGAATAAGATCCATTCGATTTTATAGTTAAAAGAATGTTGGGTCCGGTTTTAATTGGTCTAATTTTGAGTGTATGTGGTTTGATCTCGGGTTCACAATCTAAACCAATGCAATTTTGGTTTGGAAAGATATAAGTGTAGAACTACTTTTTTAGGGAGAAATAGAAATCAAACTTTCTTTTCGAGGATATCTAGATCGGGGTTAAAGTTCAGGCTCTATCTAGCTAGATATGATAGTTTTCAGGGAGAAATAGCTCATTTTTCCGTTACAACACCCACTTTTTCATTTTTGACATTCCACATCATTTTCTCTCTCTTCCATATTATAATTCAACACTTCTACTATTATTTTTACCTTCTATAATAGTTTTGTTTTAAAATACTACAACACTTTACCCCACTATTTTTTATACATATGTTCCACCATATTTATGTTTATTTTCTGTAATTAAATATTATTAATCATAGTTATACTAAATGAAACTAACTAAATAAGTATCATAAAAAGGATGAAATTTTTTCTGTATCCAAATTAATTGAAAATAGTCCCTAAATGTACAGTAAGAAAAATGATAAATTTTGGTATAAAAATAAATAAATATATATATACAATTTTTTGATAAAAATTGATGTTAAACAATTCGGGTAGAAAAAAATAGCAAAAGTCTCACAACCAATGAGAACACAACACCTATCACAACTTGACCCTACTCAATTAAATTCACGCTGTTGAAAAACTTCAACATTTTTCAACACCAATTTTACCACATGAGATTCAACACTCTCCATTATAGACTTTCAACTGTTGAAAAAGTTTTACAACTGTTGAAAATATCACCATTGTAACTAGTCTAACTGTTGAAAATATCACTATTGTAACTAGTCTATAAGACTATGTATAATGGTTTTGATATTACAACACCCACTTTTTCTTTTTTAACACTCCACATCATCTTCTCTCTCTTCCACATCATAATTCAACACATATTTCATTTTTACCTTCTACAATAGTTTTGTTTACAACACCTTATCCCACTAATTTTATTCACTTTTTATTTGTGTTTATTTTTTGTGATCACATATTATTAATCATATTTGATATCTAATAAAATTAAAATAAGTAAAAATTAAATAAATTTATATAATAAATTGAGATTTTGTTTTTCTCAAATAAAATATAAATTGTTTGCAAATAATAAAAACAAGAAATAAAAATAGCCATTATAAAAACACATATAATACAATGATGAGAAAATTAAAATGCAATACAATAAACATACAACACAAGTAAAGAAACACTCATAACTTAATTAGTACAATAATCTCAACTCACAAACTTAAAAATCTCACTCACCACGGAACATTCCAAATTGTGTCCATATGTGTTTTACTAGATCTGCTTGTAATTCGTGATGTACACTTGAATCACGCAACTCAGATCTAGCATGCACATGATTTGCAAATACAGGTAGCACTTCGGTCGAGAATATCTGAAATCTCACCATCCAATAGAAACACAATACATTTACTTATCCAAATATTATCCTACAATTCAAAAAAAAAAAAAAAACTTTTCGTTCAGAAAAAAAAAAAAGCTAAAAGTATACCAATTAAAACGTGCCACGTGGCAAGCCCAAGCCCCACTTTTCCGATTCAACTGTGTTGAATGGTTTCAACACCGTTGTCTACACCTCAGCATTTCTCATTTTTTCAACTCACCATTGTAAAGGTTCAACTGTTGAATAAATTATTCAACAGCTTAAAATTTGTCCATTGTAAGTAGTCTAAGGGATTAAATCTCTAAATCGTTCTGACGACGACACATCAGCATTTTCAACAAAATGTTTCTCTATTAATATATAGAGAATATTTGTTAGATCACGTGATTTTATTTTCTTTGTGTTAATTAGTTGCATAATCATTTTCTAGAATTGTTATTGTAAACATTTATGAAAGTCATAAAAAAATGTAACTCATATATTGAATGGACAATTGTCATGTAAACATTTATGAATGTCACAATTTTTAAAAACACTTGTAGATAGAAACTTACCCCAGGTAATGTCAATTTTGACTTTTTCCTTCATTTTTTTGTTCATGCAAACATTTTATCAAACATGTTGACAAAAAAACAAAAGTTACAGAGGATAGATCACCACAATCTCGGAGCTGGCCCATCGGGCCCAGCCGTGTCTGCATGGTAAAACGCGAAGGAGTACCCATTCATAATCCTCCAGCGAGCTAACTGCATTGCTTCTCTATGGCAAAACAGAACCTACGATAGCCTCAAACTCCATCTCCCTAAACATTGCCAATTACCCAACTTTCCCCTCCCTAAGAATTTCCCCAAGTATCCTATCAAGTTTCAGTTTATTCAATACCTTGAGTCCTACGCAACCATCTTCGATATCAACCCCAAGCTCAACGGAACAGTCCACTCACCGAAATACGAAAAGACGTATCACCAGGTTCATGTGTTGTTTACCAAGGAAGTGCTTTGTTTCTAAAATAAAAGGGAAAAAAACATAGTATGAGATGCTCTGTTTTTTAAAACAGAGTAACAAAAACAGAGGATGCTTCGTTATTTGGCTATAAAGACTCCAATTTTTTGGTACTTACAGAGCTAAACCATTGATGGTTTCCCTGTGTGAGTGTAGAGATTGAGAGGTAAGCTTTCTCTCCCGAAGCCACCACAAGCCACCTGCATTCTCATCGTATGTCGGTGGCTGGAGCGTCTCGTGGAACTTAAGGTTGGTATCGTAGTTGGTTGTGTAGGACTAAAGGTATTGAATAACCTGCTACTTGATAGGGTACTCGGGGAAGTTCCCCGGGAAAAGGGAGATTGGGAAATTGGCAAAAATGTTTAGGGAGATGGAGTTTTGTTTAGGCGATCGTAGGCTATGTTTTGCTATAGAAAAGAAATGTAGTAAGCTCTCTCGAGGATTATTAACGACACCTCTTCACGTTTCAAGCTTGCAGCTACGGTTAGGCCCGATGAATCAGACCCGATGCTTACCGGATTTAATGTCGAAAGACAATGTTGGTGTCGGAGATGGAGTTTTGAACCATAACCGAGATAGTGAGGAAAGAAATCTGAGATTGTGTGGGAAAAATGGAAGCTTTGTATAAGAAGGATGGAGATGATTTAGGGTTGGTGTGTTCTTTCTTGAACTCGGAGAAGAAGTATTTATAGATCAATTTACAAAATTGTAAAGAATTAATTTCGTTTGGAGGATTGATTATCGTTATCTTATTATATAAAGCATGCAGCCAATGTTGAAAACAAAAACTTGTTTTATTATTTATGTGATCATTATTCAAGTATATGAATTTTTTTTATTTTATAAATAGCAGTACGAAAAGAAGAAAATTTGCACCTAACACCAAGTCAGTGTATGTAGAAATATTACTTGTATCTATGACTATATACCTCTATTTTAAAAAGAAAAGAAAAAAAAATACTACCCAACCTAACACAGTAACACCGTACCACTGATATAATAATCAATTCAAATGTACAAAGTGGATCCAACGAAATGGTTTCTTTCGGGGCAAAGTCGTGGACGTAGAGAGTGAAGAAGCCGTAAAAGCAAAAGGTAGGACATGAACCGTGACTACCAAAAGATGAATAAATGCCCCAAAGCCAAATGACTCAATTACTTTATTGACAAACAAATCTATTGATTTAAAGCATTGGCATTGGTGTAGGACAAATTTTGGTCCCTCAAATATATTAATCTTATTTTCAGAGTTTCATAAATTTGATATGAGCATTGGTGTTCCTCACATTTGGTCCCTTGGAAAAAATAATCAGTAGTCTGTGAAAGCGTTTGAGAGAGATTTGGGAACAAACTGCGACTTTGGTTACTACTCCTTGTTCCTCATTGACATCAGCTTCTTCAATTGCAGCAGCTGAATCCCATTCTATGTTGAGTCTCTTGGCTGCTTCTTTTGGATCTATCCCGGTGTCTGTGGATTTAGCATACATTGATTTTCCTCGCTGCTTCTTTGACACCTCAACCTTTTACGATAGAGAAGATAAAGCCTTAAAACAGAGTTCTGCTAAGCTAATTAACTAAATGTATATTAGCAGCCACCGAGTTACACAAACAAAAAGGGATCTCTTCCATCATATTTACACACCTATATAGGATTCACCACAATAAAATGAAACGAAGATACAAAAGGGCTTGCACGGTTGCACCAACAGAAAATGGCCACTTGAGATAAGATTATCCAATTCATTTGGCTTTCTATGTTTCTTAAAAGAACCTTTCATGCCTAGTTCAACTGCATGTATTATAATTCTGATTTTCTTGAGGAAGACATATTGATAAATAAATGTGTATTGATTTCAATGGATGCATCACGAAATTTGGGACATGTGAAAGTTTACAGGCTTATATAGGATTGGTTTCATCATGGACTTGAATTGCCTAAGGCGAAAAGGTACTAGATTTTCTCTACCAATCTCACCTATAGCGAAAAAAATGGTGGGAGTACAAATAAAAGGTACCTCTAAATTTGGCCAACGCATCATTTCCTCATGTAGCATCCGGAGAGTGGCACGATCTTTAGGGACTTTCCCATCATTTACCTGTGAGAAGACAGTAATACATTTTTAGAGATCTTCATACTAATGTAAAAAGAAACTACTTCCAACACCAAATTGCCACTTGATCAAGATCAACCCTTGTGATTACACAAAACAAACGGCGTAACTTGGTGTTGTGAAGTAACACCTTGACATCATGATGGGAATTCTATCACCTCGGAAAAGTTTTCTATCGAAGCTCAGATCTTATAAAGCCAGCACAATGTTCCACTAAAACCATAAATGTAACAGATTAAGCATGAATGCAACTCAAGTAATGTTGGTTGAGCAGAACTTGCAAGTAACTGCTGTAATTAGCTATACATTAGCCTTGATGTACAACAAGAAGAACAACAACAAAACAACCACACTACACACAGACCAAACCAACTGATTCACAATAGCATTCTATGAACACTCCTAGAACTGTACCATATATGTATTCCCTTGTCTTACAATTATCTTAAGGACATGTATGAGGACCGATTCTATTTCACTAATGGTAAGGCAAAGGCAGATTCAAGATTGACGAGGCAATAGTATCGCCGTGATCGATGATTGTACAGGGGTAAAGGCGATTGTTATTTTAGGAAAGTGCGATTCTAGGGCGATTTTAGGGTTGTTGTGCTCCTTTCTCACGCTAGGTTTCGTGTGACGGCTGCCACCGGTGTGCCTCCATGACGGAGCCGGATGTTTCTGTTTCTTCTTTGGAGGATGTTCCCTCTCCTCAAAGTAAACAACAATCCTATGCTGCTGTAGTGGATAAGCGTCCATTACTTAAGAAGCACGATTTCGATATCAGTTTGGTAGACGGTGTTCCAACGATCGAGGTTCCTGATGCGGTGCTTCAGGACTCTGTGCCTCTGTGGGACGATTTTCTGGTTGGTAGATTCGCCTCTACGGCTCCACACGTTGCGAAGGTTCATGTCATTGTGAACAAGATCTGGCCCCTTGGTAACAAGGATGTTCGAGTAGATGTCTACGAAAACTCTGCAACCTCTGTTCGATTTCGAATTCGAGATGAGTCCACACGTCTTCGAGTGCTAAGGCGGGGTATGTGGAACATTGCGGGGGTCCCTATGATGTTGTACAAGTGGTCTCCTTTGCCGGAGGATGCTCAGCGGGTGATCACTTCCATGCCCTTGTGGGTGACTCTCAATAACGTGCCTCATTCTATGTTCTCTTGGGAGGGTCTGGGGTTTTTATCTAGTCCCATTGGCAATCCTATTAGGCTTCACCCGGACACTGAACTTTGTAGTAAGTTTGATGTCGCTAAGGTTTTTGTGGAGGTCAATCTGACACAATCTTTGCCTAGCACGTTTCAGTTCAAATTGAATAAAGATGAGGATGTTACTATTGAGTTTCATTACCAGTGGCTCCCCCCTAGGTGTTCTTGTTATCAAAAGTGGGGCCATACTAGTGAGGGTTGTGCGTCAGTTCCTCAATCTCCGACAAAGTCCCCTGTTCCTGAAGTTGAGGAAGGCGAGATTGTACCTCCCGCTGTGGTTCCGCAGTCCGTTTCTCCTCCTCCCTTAGTTCCAGCTCAACAATCTTCGGCTAGTGCTACTTCTGCTGTCCCTCCCTCAGCTCGTTCCCCAGTAGTAGGAGTTACCTCTCCTCCGGTGGATGAGGATCGTGCAGGTTGGTCTGTTGTTTCTCCCGGTAAGGGTTGTAAGAGCTCTGAGAAACTGCAGGCTGCTAATCCAGCCACTATGTTGGCCTCTTCCCGCTTCTCTGTTCTGGGTGATGCAGGGGAACCCTCTGCTGACAATACTGAGTCTGTTGTGGTCGCAGATCCCACTACGGCTTCGACTCTTCCTGGAGAGAATGTTCAGGATCCTCGTGATGCTGTCGTCGTCCCTCCTCGAGCTTCTTTGCCGCGTCAGACTAAACTCTCTGCCAAGTCTTCTTCGGAGTCTTCTTCTCAGCAGCCTAAGGGTGGTCCCCTTGGCATATCGAGCAAGAAGAACTCCAGGAAACGTCATTAATGACAGGTTTTTTCTGGAACATGCGTGGTTTCAACAAATCAAAAAAACATTCTGTTGTTCGTGATTGGGTGCATGCTGAATCCTTACAGTTTGGATGTTTACTTGAAACGCGTGTCCAGGAAAACAATGCTCCTCGAATTATCTCTTTGGTATTTCGAGGGTGGTCGTCTATCACAAACTATGAATTTAATCGTCTTGGTAGGATTTGGGTTGTTTGGAGCGATGAAGTGCGTGTTACACCGGTTTTTAAGACTGCTCAGGTTATCACGTGTTCTGTTCTTATGCCGGGGGCAAGTCACGAGTTTTTTGTTTCTTTTGTGTACGCGTCGAACTTTGCTGATGAAAGGAAGGAGTTGTGGTCTACTCTCNCCAATCTGCTTTTATCAAAGATCGCCTTATGATGGAGAATTTGTTGCTTGCGTCTGAGCTGGTGAAGGATTATCACAAGGAGTCTATTTCTTCACGTTGTATGATGAAGATAGACATCTCAAATGCTTTTGATTCAGTCCAGTGGTCTTTCTTGCTCAATGTCCTAAAGGCTATCAATCTACCTAGTGCTTTTATACGTTGGATTGAACTCTGTATTGGCTCGGCTTCTTTCTCAGTTCAAGTAAATGGGGAGCTAGCTGGCTATTTTCAGAGTACACGAGGTTTACGTCAAGGATGTTCGCTATCTCATTACCTCTTTGTCATTTGTATGAATGTTTTATCTCTTATGCTTGACAAAGCTGCAGTTGATCGCCGTATCGGTTATCACCCTCGTTGCAAGTCTCTCAATCTCACTCACCTCTGTTTTGCGGATGACATTCTTGTCTTCACGGATGGCCGCTCTACCTCCATTGCTGCAACTTTGAGCGTCTTTGAACAATTTGCTGCTGCCTCTGGCCTAAAAATCAGCTTGGAGAAGTCAACTCTCTTCATGGCTGGTTTCACGCCTGAGCAACAACGAGCTATCCTCCAACATTTCCCGTTTGCTGTGGGATCTCTCCCTGTTCGTTACTTGGGGCTTCCTCTCCTCACTAGGTCAATGACGAGATCAGATTATTTGCCACTCCTTGAACGTATCCGTCAACGAATTACCTCCTGGACAGGTCGTTTCGTCTCCTTTGCAGGTAGACTCTTGCTCATCAAATCTGTTCTTGCTAGTCTTACCAACTTTTGGCTCTCTGCTTTTTGCTTGCCTAAGAAGTGTTTGAGGGAGATAGACGGTTTGTTCTCGGCTTTCTTGTGGTCTGGGCCGGATCTTAACTCGAAAAAAGCAAAGATTTCCTGGTTGGATGTATGTAGGCCTGTGGCTGAAGGAGGTTTGGGGCTTCGTCGTCTGCAAGATACGAACATAGTTTATATCCTTAAGCTTACTTGGCGCCTTATCTCTGCTCGATCCTCCCTGTGGGTTCGTTGGATTCGTAACAACCTGCTCCGTTCTGATTCCTTTTGGTCTGTCAGTGCATCGAGTGTTAGCGGTTCCTGGATGTGGAAGAAAATATTAAAGCATCGCAGCCTAGCCATGTCGTTCTACAAAATGAAGGTCTCGTCTGGGTCTGACACTTCCTTTTGGTTTGATAACTGGAGCTCCCTCGGGCAACTTTTTGCTTTGTTTGGGGCTCGGGGTTACATTGATGTGGGAATCTCGAAACAGAGTACAGTAGCAGAGGCTCTATCGCTGCATCGTCGACGACGACATCGTACGGATCTTTTGAATCAGTTGGAAGATGAGCTCCACTCCCTTCGTCCTTTGTTGCAGGTCCTTGGTCGTGATCAGCCGTTATGGCAATGCCGGAATGGCTCTCACAAGTCCACCTTTGCAACTTCTGATACTTGGCATCTAATCCGTCAACAGCACCCTCCTTGCGCTTGGTCTAGTGGGGTTTGGTTCACTCACTCTACTCTGAAGTATTGCTTTGTTACTTGGCTAGCTTTTCACAACCGACTCTCGACGGGTGATAAGTTGGTCCGATGGACGGCTACTGCAAATGGTGCATGCGTCCTCTGTAACAGCCAGCAAGAAACTCGCAACCATCTATTCTTCTCCTATCCTTACTCCTCTCAAGTTTGGTCTCCTCTGACTCTTACTCTGCTGGGGACAAAGTTCACTGTCGTTTGGGATCACTTGGCTTCTTTGCTTCTTGATGACTCCATCCATCGGCTCCACCATTTTCTTCTGCGTTATGCTTTCCAGATTACGGTACACAGTATTTGGTGCGAACGCAACGCTAGGCGGCATGGTACGGCTCCCACTCCTTCGTCCAGTCTCTTCCGGTTCATCGACAAAAGCATCCGCAACAGGCTGCTCACCTTGTCGACGGTCCATGGTTATGAGAATGGTCTTCAGCTCTGGTTCCAACTTCACCCTCTTTAATCAGTTGTTTCTTAAGTTTTTTTAAGATTTCTCCTTCTAAATTCAGCTACAATGATGCATTAATTTGTAAAACAGTCTTTTTTGGTGAATATAATTTAACATTCATACAAAAAAAAAATTAGTATCAAAAGGTGAATTTTTGAGAAATCAAAAAAGTAACCTGCTCCAAGGCTTCAGCCAAGTCATCCCTACTTGGGGTCTCTGAATCTTCAATTCCAAGCAGCCTCCTTCTTTCCACTTCCCTTGGATCCTCAATCATGATTGTCAACTTAACCTATGGTTTACAACAAAAATACAAAGCCCTGACTCAATATCTCATCCTAAACCAATCCTAAAAAACCAATACAGAACCATGAAAATGCAGCTTTGCAGCTTTACCTCACTGAAGATCATATCCCTATTCCTCCTGAGAAGCTCTAATACCTAATCACACACACACACACACAAACAATTAATTCTGATTTCAACTATCTACAATTTCACTCAGCTAAATCTGCAAAGGGAATCACAAACCCGTTTGATCTCGTTAACGTATCTGAGATCTTCAGGATCGACTTCTTCTCCTTCTTTGTATACATCTTCATATTCATCATCATCATCTCTGTTTTGTTTCTCCTTCTCTTCCTGCTCCAACGTTAACGGAACCGGAATACGAATCTCCGTAACATCTCCTTTCTCCTGCTTCGCTATCAAACTACCGAATCTCCGATTCTTCCTACTCCGCCTCACCCAAACAACACAAACAACGCAGAGGCTGCCACGTGTAACGAAGGACGGAGAAAAATACATCCCCTTTGAAGGAACGTATCTTTGATAATTGTCTCATTTGTATTTAAATTTTAAATTTTTTTTACTGAAGGACGGCCCAAATAGATGCCGATGCACATGGTCTTAGGATATATTACCATTTAATTAATTAACGATTTTAGAGAATATTCCAGTCCTGATCACATACATATGTATTTATCCTAATATATTGTAATCTCTTTTAAGTTGGAACGTAAAGATCTAAACATCTAACTTGGAGAAATGAAACTAAACTGAACTCGACCAAGTCTTTTTGTGATATTTGCTAATATATTATTCGGACAATGCATCATATTGTTAAATATTCTACTGACGTACACCATCTAAAAACTCATCACCTCCAAAGAAAAGTTTGAAACTCTACGAGTTCATAACCGTAGAGGTCTTTTATGACTAGATTTTGAGTCAGTGATGACTAAAGACATATCCTTTGCATAATTGAATATAAACTTTAATGAAAGCTTAAAATTTGAGTCGACCGCGTGAGGTTATTTAAGGATATGCGTCAACCATTGTCAACTCAGAAACTAGTTTGTAAAAATTTCCACGGCTATGTTGAAAACTTTAGGTTAGGAGATAAAATAAAAATATGATCAGTCTTGGATGAGAACAAGAAAGATGATCGTTCAGCTTTCTTATATTTTTGAATTAAGTGAAATGTTGGTTCAACAGTTCATGTCACCAGTACTCTTATATTAATTTTATCAACAAAATCAAATCAAAACTTTGTAGTCAAACGACTGAATAATTAATTATGAGTTTTAGGCAATGAAATGAGAATCTATAAATTTTAGGTTAGTATATTTTAGTATTTGTTCAAGTAATATATCATCATCACTACCAAAAAAAAAATCTATCTTTATTAAAATTTACACCTTTAGTGTGTTATTTATTTTACTAGTAAGTTATTTAATGAGAAATACCCTAGATTAACACTAATTTAAATTTTTCTTCCAAACTTAGCACATATTCTCAAATGTTCCAAAAATAGCATTTATAAATATTGAAATATATAATTATATTAAAAAAAAATCAAAATTATTGAAGCTATTGCAATTTCTCTACAGTCTTCGTTGTCGTGTTCCTTCGTCTCCGGTGAGCTCTATGACGGCACCAATCTCTGATGGCTCCATCGCTCCGATGAATTCTAATTTGTCGAGTTATAGATCGAGATCGACAACAATGGTCGTTCCAAAGCCATCAATGACCCGACGATGCTCCTTACTAAGACACCAACGATGGTGGTTCAATTGGCAATCGCACACAGGAACTTTGTCGGCGTCTCCAAACAAACTGTCGATCATATCCAGTCCGATTACTACTTGCCTTAATTTTGAATCAATTAGTTGGTCTACCATCTTGTTAAAAAGAGCGATTCGTTCAGCCGTGTGAGATGAAGATCAAGTACTCGATCATCTTTGGTGGTGAAAGCTTTGGATGCGGATCGTCCCGTGAACACGCTCTGGTTTTTCTTGGTGCGGCGGGAGCTAAAGTAGACTCTTTTCAGAAACTCTGTGACAACGGGTAAATCTCACCCGTTGGATTTGGAAGTTAAAGTTTGTGATGCGCTATCATCTCCTTTATTGTGTATTTTCTGTTAACATCGTTATTCCACACGAAGCTCCGCAACATGATATCTCGAAATCTGCAAATCATATTTTAACCTGAGACATTTATCTTTTATTCTTAAAGGGTTTTCTTTGTTACCTTTCTAAGCTATTTCTTTTTCACATCGTCCCACTGTGATTTTCCTTTTGGAGAGAATATTGAAGCATTCTAATTTTCATGTATTTAATGATGGAGAAATTGATGACCAACTTTTATAAAAACAGTTTAAAGGATTGAGAACTAACTAATAGTGGTGTGACAAGAGCTGGTACACAAGTTTCTCAATTATCCTAGCCTTATCAATAGTATATGCTGGTGATTTTAATAATCGAATCTGCAAGTAACCAACACGTCTAAGTTCCTCTCAAGTGTTGCCAAAATCTGGGCTGCTGAAGATACCACATGAGAAATCAATCAGTAAGAAAACAAATGCATAAATATGCAGAAGAATTCTATAATCCTCTTAACCTACATGTTACTCATATTCTCTATTTTTAATCTTCAACGATCTTCTGTGCAAGATGTTCGTCATGCATACCTTTTTATTTTTTTATGAAAGTCATCATAAATTTTAAATGATCTTTCCTAAACATCATTCAATCATTCCTGAATAATATTGTTTGCATCTAACCGGGTGTTTAACCTATATTAATGTTTATTATTATTTTTTCCAAGAATGAACATATTAGCTTTTACACTATTTTAGACTATTTGTAAACGCTTCATGTTCAAATCATGGCAGATGCCAAAAATCTTACAGTTTTATTTTTTTATGAAAGCCATCATGAATTTTAAAAGATCCTTCCTAAACATCATTCATTCCGTCTTTAATAATTTCTTCACATCAGCATGGTGATAACCTATATTAATGTTTATTGTTACATTTACCACTGAATGAACAAATTGGTTTATTTGTTACACTCTCTTAGACAATTTGTAAAGGTTTTGAATTCAAATCCTAGCAAATGCCAAAGAGCTCACCTTTTATTTTTTTTTATGAAAGCCATCACGAATTTTAAATAATCCTTCCTAAACATAATTCAACCCTTTCTGAATAATTTTTAAAGAGGCTTATTGATTACACTCTTTTACACTTTTTAAAGGCTTTGAGTTTGATTCCTGGCAAGTGCCAAGGAGCTAACCTCTGTTTTTT
>NC_025701.1:24923009-24933666 GCF_000633955.1 Camelina sativa
TTTTTTTTTTTTTTTTTTTTTAATTATGAAAGTCATCCTAAATTTTAAAATATCATTCGTAAACATTATTCAATCCTTCCTGAATAATTCATTTCTTAATCTTAAAGAAACATTTTTTCTCAATGTCATCCTGAGCTGTCAAGGTTCTTTCCTGAATTTCAAAGAACCTACATGAATTTTTAAGAAACTACCATTTGCTTTAATAACCATCGAGTTTCACAAAATACACCATCCATAACATAACATTTGTAACATAAATGATGTGAAATATTACAAACCTACATACCATTTGAAAGTCTGCGGGTGTAAATCTAATAAACACACCACCATGGGCCGTTGCAACACTACGATAATCTATACAGGCTAATGAGAGTAATTCCAAGTTCATCAAGCAACACAAGGTGATGTTCTGTTAAGGGATTGTTCCATATCAAAGTGTTCATTGCATTTGCAACAAACAACGGTTTGCTATAATCCCACGCCCTTACTAAACATGTCAACAGATTATCACATAACCCACCAACAATCTGTAAAAAGAGAAAGCACAATAGTTTTTTTAGATCATGAAGAAACAGAAAAATATAGAGCCAAAAAACTAAAATCTAGATCTTCTTCAGCTACACACGCTACAGTTCCTATGATTATGTTCCTTGATGACAAGAATATTAACCAAAGATTGAAAAAAAAAAACAGTACAGCGGCGATATATAAATGATCTAAAGAGGACTGCAGTTTGATCATTAGCTCTCTGTAAATGCAGGTACAGATCATTAGAAGCAAACAATCTTTATAATTTGTAAAAGCTATATCTTCAACTCTAGCACTTTAGCTAAGTTGCTTATGATTCTGCAGCTTGAATAACAGCCAAAAGAGCTAATCTAGAGTCCAAACTATCCAATACTGAACAAGGAAGGTCTTAATGAGAATAATATTTTTTACCTTGCACAATGTGTTAGTAGACAAAAAGCAATGATCACCAATCTTGTTCCAGCTAGACCATTCATGTTCATTAGTATAGAGAGTCATGTTCTGAGGAAGAGAAGGTTTATCAACAAAATTGAGAGATGATTGAGAAGCGACAACTTTGACTTCATCCCATTCCCAGAAACAATAGCATAAATTGATGAACTTAATTGCAGCCACACTTCCATTTGTAGCCAATAAGATACGAGTCTTCCTTGTTACATCACCCCTTGCATATTTATCTGTCTCTACCTCTCCATCTCTGAAATATCCATAAGAGAGGATTAAGTTTATTATATGCAGTCAATGATACGTATACTCAGAGAGAGGATTATAATTCGAACATGGATTTTATAACGTAGTGCCAGGTAATTTACTTGAAATCAATCAAACGATCATATATTGTGAAATCATAAACGAAAGGAGAGATTCAATCAAACAGATTTCATAAAGCTTAATGTTACAGACGATACCTTGCAAAGCAGGAGACTCGTCGGATCGATTCGGTGTCGAGGTGAAGCGTAGGAGAAGGAGGAAGAGAAGGAGAAGTGATTCCGGCGGAGATGAAGCGAGCTGATGTGGATAATTCCGACGGAGATGGAGTGTTCGAGAAAAAGAAGGAGAAGCTATTTGATTTTCTGTATATAAATTTTGTGCTAGTTTTGGAATATTTACGAGTGTATGTTAGTTTTGGACTAAAAAGTTAAATTGGTGCTATTTATGAGATTATCCCTTATTTAATTCTGTTTAGTCAATTATTTTGGCCGGATAATAGTTTTTAAATTTTGAGAAACAACGGTACATCATTTCCAAGATTTCCATAGAATGCATCATCAATATTAAAGGTTATAAACTGAGATTTTTATGTTTATATATTTTGCTACTTGTACAATTAAAATATCGTAATAAATTTAAGTTTCTGAGTATGATCTAGCTATTTAGTTATTTTTGGCGTAATATTTAATTTGCTACTTAATTTTTAAAATCAAATAAACGGTTTTTTACATATGTTATAATGTGTCATCAATATTGAAATTGATCAATCTTTGCATGTTAGCTTTTTCAACATATATTCTGTATTTACCAGTTTTATTTTGTGAACTCTTCTCAGTCAAAAGTAACTTTAAAATTTACTATTTTACCTTAAATCGAACTTGTTGATATTTTGTGTGTGGCATAAAAAACTTGATTTTGTATTATCTAATTTGAAATGGTCATCAATAAAAATTTCTTTTATAAAAACTAAATTAAAAGTTTCAACCGGGTAATAAAATAGACAGATAATGGCATGAAACTACGTTCTTGTGCAGTACTCCTCAATTGATATAGCCAGAAACGACGTAGATAAGTATGTTTTAAATGATCAAGTTCGATTGATTCACTAAACTCCATGACTCAACCAATTGGCATGTCATGAGCAAAGCTTATTTAACTCTATGTCAGGATTAAATTCGTATCGAAGAAATTTGTGATGGAAACTACCCTAAGAATCGCCAATCAGATTAGATCATTAACATAGAATCCACTTTGAAACACCCTTAAAAGTTAAACCCAACGGAATCATGGGTGATTAGAAATGCGTAGGTATAATAAACGAATCAATAAAAGGTGTGAATGGTTGCAGCGGGTTGGGCGGGCAAATTCGTCTGCGGATTGGACCGTTTTTTATTTACCATTCATTAAATGCAGTACGCAGTGGTGCGATCTAAATAAAGCAGATACAAAACTGCAGCAGACCAACTTTGGACTACTTTTGCATACAAATAGAGTTGGTCTAATGCTATCCACCCTATTTTTGGGGCGAATTAAATCGCTGATGGATTTGGCCGTCCTGACTGCAGTCACTGTTCATACCCAAAGTAAAAAAAGGCCACATATATTTCTTTAAGGGTATGAATGGTAACTGCGATCAGAGCGGCCAAATCCGTCAGCGGTTTAGTCCGCCCCAAAAATAGGGCGGACAGCAGACCACTGCGGACCAAGTTTATTTGTATGTAAAAGTGGTCCGCAGTTGGTCCGCAGCAGTCTTGTTTCTGCTTTATTTGGACCGCATCAGACTGCATTTGATGAATGGTAAATAAAAAGCAGTTTAGTCCGTAGACAGATTTATCCGCTCTGACCGCTGCAACCATTCACTCAGAAGAGAGTTTCACCCAACATATGTTAAAACTAAACGATGAAGTGAGTGCTTGGATTTTTAAAGGATGTGTCGTCTCTCAAGGTGGTTGCAGTCTCCGAACGTGAGATGGTCTCTTATTTTATAGTATTATTTTTTTTAAAAAGACCAATTCATCATCACACAGATCGTTTGGTCAATGCTCAAGAAGTCACAATAAATATAGCAAAAGCTCTTCTTCTTCGTCATCCTCTGATCACTCCTGCAACTATAAAGTCCATGGCGATGTCTTCACTTCTCTGGACTCTCTTGCTCATCTCCGTCATCTTCTCACTCCAATCAAACAGCCAAGAAGAGGATACACCAATCACACGATTCCAACGATACTTAAGAATCAACACCGCTCATCCTAACCCTAACTACACTGCACCAGTCTCCTTCCTCATTAACCAAGCTCAATCGATTGGTCTCACTTCCAAAACCTTCGAATTCGTCTCTGGTAAGCCAGTTCTTCTCCTCACATGGCTGGGCTCTAACCCTGACCTCCCTTCGATTCTCTTCAACTCTCACCTCGACTCTGTTCCCGCCGAATCCGAGAAATGGATCCACCCGCCGTTCTCAGCTCACCGTACAACCGATGGTCATATCTACGCTCGCGGCGCGCAAGACGACAAGTGTATCGGAGTTCAGTATCTAGAAGCGATCAGGAATCTTAAATCGAGTGGCTTCGTTCCTCTCCGTACGATTCATATCTCATACGTCCCTGAAGAAGAGATCGGTGGATTCGACGGGATGATGAGATTCGCGGCGTCGTCGGAGTTTAGGGATTTGAATTTGGGATTCGCTATGGATGAAGGACAAGCGAATCCTGGTGATGAGTTCAGGGTCTTTTACGCTGATCGGACTCCATGGGAATTTATAATCAAAGCTGAGGGGATCCCAGGGCATGGTGCTAAGCTTTATGATAATTCAGCTATGGAGAATTTGATGAAGAGTGTTGAGTTGATATCTAAGTTTAGGGAGACGCAGTTCGATTTCGTTAAAGCTGGGAAAGCTGCGAATTCTGAAGTTATCTCTGTGAATCCAGTTTATCTTAAAGCTGGAACTCCTTCTACTACTGTGAGTTACGTTGATGATTTCATATTTTGCATTTTTTTGATGTGTTATAGGAGATTTTGTTTTTTAAGTGTGTTTTTTTTTTTTTTTGTCAGGGGTTTGTGATGAATATGTAGCCTTCAGAGGCAGAAGCTGGGTATGATGTAAGGTTGCCTCCAATGGCAGATCCAGATGTTATGAAGAAAAGGATTGCTGAAGAATGGGCTCCTTCTATTAGGAACATGACCTACACGGTAAAAATGAATATGCTCTAAAAGCTCTCATATATGTAGATACCGTTTCTGTGTTGGGTTGCTTGTTTCTGTGTCTATGCGGTCTCAGTAGTTAATAGCAACTAAGGATTATACACAACTGTTCTTGAGTCTGGTTTTGTGAAGCATGACTGTTAATATAATTTGGTTTCTTTTGTTTGAATCTTCCACATTGGTTCACATAAATGAGGATGAGGATACTAGACACTAGACGCCCATATACCTTGAATAGTTACAGCCTGGTTGTAGTTGATTAAGAACATTTGACTTCTTTCTTTTCCAACCTATATATTAGTGTGTCATTAAGACAAGGATATGAGATGTCCTAAGCCAAGCTTAAGCAAAACTAACCAGTAGCTACAAAGTTCGGTAAACTATAGGCTCTCATATTATATAATGTTACATGTCTTTTTTGGCTTTTGTTTAGTGAATTTGACGATGATGTATAGTGTCTACCCTCTGCAGTTTGATAACAAGGTACAAGAGTTTTCGTTTTAGTCTAACTAAGTGAGCAGATCCAATCTTTTTCTTCTTGGACCAGATAAAAGAGAAAGGAAAGTTAAGAGATCATTTAGGGCGACCTATAATGACTCCAACAAATGATACCAATCCTTGGTGGTCTATCTTCAAGCAAGCTGTTGAAGCAACAGGAGGAAAACTCGCAAAGCCCGAAATTTTGGCTTCAACTACAGATTCACGCTATATTCGCTCTTTGGGAATCCCAGTTCTGGGCTTCTCTCCAATGACCAATACTCCTATTTTATTGCATGACCATAACGAGGTATTCATATGATGATATTATCTATTGCCCTCTTTGGAGTATATATATATATATATATATATATAATCAGTGTACTGATATAAAAACTTATTTGTTGCCTCAGTTCCTAAAGGATATCGTATTCATGAAAGGAATTGAAGTATATGAATCGGTTATCACAGCTCTAAGTTCCTTCAAGGGAGTATCTGATCAAGTGCTTTGAAGCATGTATCAATGTGATATGTTGCTTGAAGATGGTCACATCTCACATTGATATGACTAAAACAGTGTTGTAAATGTTTATTTGTAAGTTCTTTTTATTCACATTTACTCTGTCCTTGTGACCCTTAAATGGCTGCTGCGAATAATCCTTTGTATATTATCAGTTACTTTTCTGCATAATTCTCATACTCCGAAGAGAAATATCATTGGTGCTTAGAGTATGATTTCACAAAAGAGTTGATCAATTTAGCTCTCAATGTTTTAGTTTTCAAGAGTTGCTATTTCATATCCTTGCGTTGCATAAGAGCTTGATTCTTTCCTACGTACATTTGTTTGGCCTACATGATTTTTATTCGGGATTAGATTCTTTCAAATTCTATGAGGCAAATGAACTGAACAAAACAAACTTTTACGTATTACTTACCAATCTAGAAGTACCTTAACCTCATAAAATCTTGTAAACTTTTCAGATTTAATAAAATACTAGGAGATATCCTGTGTTATAAAGCACCGACCAACATTTTCTAAAAATCTATACTAATATTTTTGCAGCAGTTTTTGCTCAAAAATACTAATAAGAAAAGTTTTTGCAATTAATGCTACTAATGCAATTAATTATGTTCCTCTATCAATTTTATATGGACCTCTTAATATTTTATGGGCCTCTTGATAATTTATAATTTAAGAGCCTCCATTTATTTAGGTTGTAGACAAAACGATGTCCAAAATTTCATAGGACCCGCAAAAATATACTCTTTTGCTAATAATCTAGACAAAATTTCCGGAAAATGAATTTGTATACAAAATTTCCGGAAAATTACATTGAAATAACTATGACATTAATGATATTCTCAATTGCCAAAATTATTCTGAATACAAATGAGTAGACCCTTGATTTATCAGGCATTTAAACTTTAAAAAAAATTATTTGGTTTATTCCGGTTCTTTATTTTAAAGATTTTTAAAAGTTTAAATATGAAAAATATTTAAAACTTTTTAAAAGTTAAATATGATAAATATTATTTCGTAGATACACAATAAATATTAAAAATTAAGATGATATAGTGTGAGTTAAAATATCTCCGGATGGAGTTATACAGCAGGACAGGTTTTATAGATATTTATATAAATTAAAAAATATCAGTAATTCGGTGTTACACGGGTAAAACATCATTTCATTATTTTGTTAACACTGTCAGTATCAGAGAATAGACATATGTAATTAAATTTAAATAAATTTTCTATAAAAAATAATTTTTATTGCGGTATTATATGGTTTATTTAACAATTATTATATAATTATAACATATTTAACAAACAAATACAATTTCTAATTTTAATATTTTAATTATAAATAATTTTGCCCTGCGGTGTACCGTGGGTCCTAATCTAATTATTGTTATTTTATTTGAGACAGTATTTAGTTTTAGTATTGTAATTGTTTGGTAAATCTACATATTTCTTTATAAATACTAATTATTTTAAAATATTATAGTATTTTAATTTGTTTGATGTATATTATATTTTTATTTTGTTTGTTTGTTGTATTTGCATCATTATTTTGTAACATATTTTAAATTAGTAATTATTATATTTTAATTGTGAGAAAATAAAATTTATTAATTAATCAATCACATAAATTTATTTTTACCAACCTGCTGATATGAAACATTAAAACACACCTTTTTTCTTCATAGATTGAGTAATATATCTTTGTTTTTAAAAATTTAAATCACAACCTATGAAGAAAAAAATCTACATATTTATTTATCATATGTATTAAAAAAAAATTTGTAAATGAAATAAAAGAAAGATGATAGGAGAATCATAATTTAAAATCTTAACAAAATCTTCCAAATATAGTTATTAAAATAATAATTAGATACTTAGATATAAAATCTTACTTTTTAAAATTTGGATTGGTTTATAATATTTAAAAATTAATTAGTAATTTTTGTACATAATTAATTAGAGAGATAATTTTTATTTTTTGAAAATTAATAATTATTTAAAAGATTTTATTAGTGTAATATTTAAAATTAGATTTTTACTCTTAATGAAAAATTAATTATTTGCCTTAAGACCAATAGCATGACAGTGTGGTTTTTTACACATAAGTTAGTTTTCAAAAACCACACTGTCATAAGTTAGTTGGACGCTAAGCTTGCATCCAACCTCCTCCACCATGGAGAGATAAGCTTGCGTCAAACCTCCTTCACTTTACTCCCTTGGGAAGATAACCTTGTGTACAACCTTCTACACCATAGAGAGAACCTCGGTTCTGCTCTCATCCTGTGTGGAGAGAACATGTTCACGTCTTTTTGCAATTTCAAAATGGCTTGCTCCAACAACCGATGAAAGTAAAAACCTTTTTTCTAACGTCACAAATTTTTTTTGAGAGTAACTAATGTTAAATTTTCCAATGTATTCGTGTAAGTGTCTTTGACACACCATGATGTAGCCTCTGTCTCTGTAACACCTTAATCGTTACCTTGCTTAGTGAGCCCATGTCCACTCTCAGTTCATTGGGTCACCGTCCTAAGTGGGCCCTACATCTATTTCCGGCTCGTGGACCCATCCATATTCGATGGCCGGTTTGCTACGTCTGGGAAGCTTTAAAACTTGTTTACCGATCCTACAAATCAACAAATGATATTTTCTTTTGTTTTGTCCTCAGTCGCACAATTCCAACAATCACTTCCAGAAAGGTCACCCATCAGTTGATTTATGTTTTTCCAATCTATATATCTATATTTGTTGTAAGCTTGTGTTTGATTAGCCTATTTTATCTTCCCATTAAAAAAAAGTTCCCAATTAAACAAAGTTGAAAGCAGTTTTTTGAATAATTTAAAATTAAAAATAATTAAATAATATTATAATTTCAGATTTTATGAAATATATATATATATATATATATATATATATATATATATAAATAATCTTCTTATGATTATGTAAAAAACTTTGTATTTTTTTTATAAATTCTGTAATTTTTTATAATTATCTTTTTATATTATTAATAATTTTTAAAACAAAATATTTTATTTTTGTTGTAATCAAATTCCTTCTATTATTAACTTTTACACATGTCAAAAATCTGAGATTGATAACTTGATATATTAACTTTTACACATGTCAAAATCTGAGATTAATAACTTGACACATGTCAAAATCTTGTTAATGACTAATTTTCAAAACCCCACTTTATATAATAAGATTTCTCACTTAATATAATAGGATATTTTTGAAAGTGGACAACTAAAAGGAGCACACCAAATTGAGCATTCCTAAAAAAATTCTCAATAAAACTTGTAAATAAAAATAAAGTTTACTAAAGTTTATACACTTACAAACCTCAACAATATCAACAAATCAATGATCGGAAAAATGAGTAAAAATTTGTAAGGTTTTACCGGATGTGGATCAACATTTTGACGATAGTGGATTCAAGGAAAGATATTTTATATAAATTGTTTCTTAGATGAACTACACATGTATTCTTCAAAACTAGAAAATTCATAATCGATATCTAATTTTATAAATCCTAGTAGTAATCAGTAAACTGCAAATTAAATCCTTACACCCTTGTAAGGCTATAATATACATGCAAAGTTTTAACTTTACTTACAAAAAAAAATTCCTTAAAAGTAAAATCAATCAATAAAATACATATGATCATTACATTTTTATACAATATTGTTGGGATATTGATACTACTTGTCTACCCATGATGTTGCTATATATTTGATAAAATTAAAACATCTTTGCAAGCTTATGATGATACAAAAAAATATATCGAGTAGTATTTTATTATTTATGGCGGTGTAAAAGCATTTGATTGACGTCACTATAATAAGTTATTTTTAATAACCATGAGGATAGATTTAAGTTCATACCTTTAAAAAAACTTATCAAGACCAAAAACATGGCAACATCAATATATTTTTGAAAAAAATATTGTATCAATAAGATTACTAGTATATCAAATTATTTTAAGTTTTTAAGGTAAGATGCACATATCATACAATTTTCTTAGAAAATTACTGCTAAAAAAACATGTAAGAAAAGTCCTTGGCACCATATGTAAATGGTAATTTCAGATGAGCAATTTGTGAGTATAATTTCTCCTTCAAAAATATGAGAAATTTTGTTCATTTAGTTTATCTACATGATAATGATATCGACAGTACGCTTAGAAATAGAATGATTGAGTGTGTTAAATAACATGATATTATAAGTAGGACAAAAACTGTATTCATATTTAACATATATTAAAGATATTTGAAAATGCTTGGGATGGAAATTGAAAGGTTATATTCATTTGAGTTAGATATTTAGTATATTGTATTTAATTTTTGTCAAATTTTTAAATATATAATATTTATGTTTTTAACAGTTGAAAGATATATATTATTTATTAGATAAAACAAAAGACCACAAAATTAAATATACATAATTATATTTTTTCATACAAATAGATATCGATATCATTTTACTATACGGTATGCATATATGAGTCTCCAGAGATTTTAAGTTTGTTAAAAAAAAAAAAAGTCTCCTAAAATATCATATCATCAAGATAAATTTTGGTGATGAACTTTAAAAATAAAAAATTGTATGCAATGAATCTTAAGGTTGATATACATGTCATGATGCACTATAAAAGTTTTTGTGCGTTTTGAGAGAAAGAATATATGTGTACATATGAACTATTCAAATTGGGTGTTATTTGGAATAAGTTAAGTATACTCTATTACACTTCTAAGATGTGTTGTGCATAAAAAGGTACAAGAAAGATAAAAATTATTGATTTCATTTACAAAAAATATTCACATTCAAAAAATTGTATGAAATCTCCTCAATGGGTTAATATTTGAATAAATATCATTTATCTTATATAATTTTCTGATTCCGAGTCCTATGGAATCTTGCTAGTGGTTGGAAACTTAGGTTATCCCCAATGGTTGGGGGTTTTAAGAGAGGTTTTAGTGGAGAAGAAGAAAAAAAAAGAAAATCAGATAAAGCAAAAAATTATAAGAGAACCTCTTATTTTAGTATACTACTTTATAGAATAAGAGCCCATACGTGTCACGTATTTGTTGGCCGAAAACAAGTTAGTAGAAGGAAAAAAATTTCTGTCTTTCTCTCTCTCGATCGAAGTCCAGAATTGACAACAGTTGGTTTCTTATTGGGCCGATATACAATGGGCCTCGATGTTTTACCGATATA
>NC_025701.1:24933726-24940445 GCF_000633955.1 Camelina sativa
AAAATTTTTGTGCTTATTCGGAGAAACAATTTGGCAAGGCAGTTAAAGTGGTTCGAAGTGATAATGGAACAGAATTTCTCTGTTTATCGGCCTTCTTTCGGGAAAAAGGTATTGTCCATCAAACAACTTGTGTGGGAACCCCGCAGCAAAATGGTAGAGTGGAAAGAAAGCATCGTCATCTTTTGAATGTGGCAAGATCGTTGTTGTTTCAAGCCAATATGCCTACAAAATTTTGGGGAGAAGCTGTATTGACTGCAGCACACGTTATTAATTTAACACCAACAAAACTTCTCCGTCACAAATGTCCTCATGAGGTATTGTTTGGAACAGAGCCTTCGTATGATGAACTGCGGGTGTTCAGGTCTTTGTGCTATGCTCACAAACAGATACGAGACAAGGACAAGTTCGTCTCCCGTAGTAGAAAGTGCGTCTTTGTTGGTTACCCATACGGTAAGAAAGGATGGCACCTGTACGACTTGGACACAAATGATTTCTTTGTTTCTCGTGACGTGATATTCATGGAAACTGAATTTCCTTTCTCCTCTCAGTCAGACTCCGAAGCTTCTAGTCGTGTCGTCGAAAATTGTGACTTTGATTGGCTTCTTGACGTATCGGGAAATATTGGAAACAGGGGGAGTGTCGTTGTTTCTTCCAATGAGGAGGACTTACCCGCTAACATTGTTGCGACAGAAGAAAGGGAAGTTAGTCCTGCTGTTCTTGATGATGCGATTCTAGAAGTTGGACCAATTGTGTCTCCTATACCATCTCCTACTCGTGTTGTGTCTGATACCGTTGATAGTGGTACTGTTGTGGTTCCACCCGAACCGGAATTGGGACAAGGTAAGCGTACGAAGATACCATCTGTTCGTTTGCAAGATTACATGTTGTATAATGCTGTGGCAAGCACTCCATCTGATCACATTCTTCCCGATCACTCCATCAGCAACTCTCTCGACACGGTCCAAGGTACTTCACTATATCTTCTCACAGATTTTATCACTGATGCATGTTTTTCGACTCGGCACAAAGCTTTTCTTGCAGCTGTTACTGCCTCGGTGGAACCACGAAATTATAAAGAGGCTATTAAAGACAAACGTTGGACGAATGCTATGGGTAAAGAAGTTGGTGCTCTTGAGGAAACCAACACGTTTAGTTATGTTGATTTACCTGCGGGAAAAGTTGCTCTTGACACAATGTGGGTGTATAAAGTCAAGTATCACTCTGATGGAAGTATAGAGCGGTATAAGGCGCGTCTTGTGGTGTTAGGAAATCGGCAGGTTGAAGGTCGAGATTTTGCTGAAACGTTTGCACCGGTGGCAAAAATGACAACCGTACGGAGTTTGTTACGTATTGTAGCTGCCAATAATTGGGAAGTGCATCAAATGGACGTCCATAACGCTTTCCTCCACGGTGATCTTCATGAAGAAGTGTATATCAAGCTTCCGCAAGGTTTTACACATCCTGAACCAAATAAAGTGTGTCGTCTTCATAAATCACTTTACGGGCTCCGGCAAGCACCTCGTTGTTGGTATGAAAAACTTTCGACAGCCCTTACTAAAGCCGGTTTCGTTCAGTCCTACTCTGATTACTCTTTATTTACTTACACTCGTGGGCGTGTGGAGATTCGTTTTTTAGTTTACGTTGATGATCTTATTGTTTGTGGAAATGATAGTGAAGCAATCCGCAAATTTAAGTCATATCTAGCCGAGTGTTTCCATATGAAAGATTTGGGCAAGCTCAAATATTTTTTGGGTATTGAAATAGCTCGTAATGAGGAAGGTTTTATGCTGACACAGAGAAAATATGCTTTGGATATAGTTCGTGAAACTGGTCTCCTTGGTTCACGACCAGCTGATACACCCATGGAACAGAATCATCACTTAGCTTCGGATACGAGTCCTCTCATTCCTGAGCCAGCTTCTTATCGAAGGCTAGTAGGACGGCTTATTTATTTAGCTAATACTCGTCCTGATATTTCATACTCTGTTCACATCTTGTCGCAGTTCATGCAAAAGCCACGTGAAAGGCATATGGCAGCGGTGTTACGAGTCGTCACGTATCTTAAAGGGACAGCGGGACAAGGTATCTTGCTCAGTTCTCGGTCTGATTTACAACTCTCAGTTTATTGCGATGCCGATTGGGGTAAGTGTCCATTGTCACGGAGGTCTTTAACAGCCTATGTTGCGTTGCTTGGTGGGTCTCCGATATCTTGGAAGACTAAGAAACAAAAGGTGGTGTCGCATTCTTCTTGTGAAGCTGAGTATCGTGCTATGTCTACTGCTACACGTGAGATATTGTGGTTACGACAACTCTTTACCGATTTGGGTTTTCCACCAACGTCACCGGCTCGACTGTTTTGTGATAGTAAGTCTGCACTGTATATTGCCGCAAATCCCGTGTTTCATGAAAGAACGAAGCATATCGAGATTGATTGTCATCGGGTACGTGATGCCATTAAAGGAGGAATTCTCACTACAGCACATGTTGGTACTAAAGAGCAATTGGCGGATGTTTTAACTAAGGCGTTGGGTAAACCGCAGTTTCTTAATTTGATGTCCAAGATGAGCGTTTGTGATCTACACGCTCCATCTTGAGGGGGAGCATTGGGCCGATATACAATGGGCCTCGATGTTTTACCGATATAGTTACCGACTTGTATCGTTGTTGCTTGGGCAGCACTCTTCAGGTTAGGGTTTATCTATGTTGTATATATACTTTGTATAACCCCCGATGAATACATACACAAAAACATTCTATTCTTCTTTACATTTCTAAAGACCTGAATGGAACAAATCTCGTTGTATTGGGCTGCGATTAAAGCTGGAGATCGAGTTGATAGTGCACTGAAAGACATGGCTCTAGTTATGAACCAGTTGGATTGAACTAATGAAAGGAATCGAAGCTATCAAGTCTTATCGATATCTCTGCCCTTTTGAATCCCACGATTCCATTGATAACTTGTTACTTGATCTCTACAAGGTATAACAACTTTCTCAGTCTGATGACTAATTATTGTGAAGCTACTTCTGTGCTCATGTATGTTAACTATGATTGGTTTGGTGGGTTTTGCAGAAGTCAGGGAGGATTCAAGAGGAAGCAGAGTTGCTTGAACACAAACTGAAAACACTTGAGCAACAAGACACGCACTATGGTGGTAGGATCATAGCTGTGAAAAGAAGCTACGGGAAGCAGAACAACAAGACTATTGAGCTAGAGAAAGCGCGGTAAGAACTGAAGTTTGTGCATACCCACCACTACAGATATCTCCTATTTCCGCTTTAAGAGTAGTTTCTCTGACTTTGTTAAAAATATAGGATTCTAGGGAACTTAGCTTGGGTTTACTTACAGCTTCATAACTATGGAATTGCATAGCAGTATTACATACAGGTTTGTGTGACAGACGACCATTGAGCTTATTAAAACATGGTATTCTTTTCATTGCCTTAACATGTAAAATGGGTTTTTACTGTGATAGGAATGCTTTGTCTTTGGAGCCTGACAATAACAAGCTGTGCAATCTTGCGGTCTGTTTGATACGTTTGGATAGAATCTTGGAAGCTAAATCTCTTCTTGAGGATGTAAGACAGTCTCTAGGAAATCAATGGAGCAACAAATCATTTTGGAAGTCTTTTGAACGGGATACTGATATGTTAGCAGAAAGAGAACGGGCCACAGTAGCGGATAATCCAGAAGAATTGTTGAGAAGTAGCTCTGCAGATAACATCTCTTCAGGGAAAGTTAACGAACCAAAATAGATGGATCGGGTGGATCAACCATTGAAATTCTCATACTCAAGCTTCCCGTTGTCATCTTTTTGTTGTTGTTCTCTTTCTTTTTTCTGCATACTCTCCATGTTTTTCATGAATTTCTCATTTTTATAAAATCTGAAATGTTTAAACATTTATACTAATCAACCTCAAATGAAATAAATTTTATACTAATCAAAATTTATAAACATATATTTGAAATGCTATAATTTCATATTCTACTTAAAATTATTTATTTTCAAAAAACAAAATTCAAATATAAGAGACTCAAAATTATATCCTACCATTGAGAAAATTTTTTTAATTAAGATTCTTAAAGTTCTTATTTTACTAAAAATACATAATATACTAATTAAAAATTTTAAGAGGCCCAAAAATATAACCCTCCATTGGGGTTGCCCTTTACGTCCATCTAGAATTAGTACCTGCGATATTTAAACTCTTCAACTTTTTGATTTTTAATTTAAAATTTATAAGTTATTTTCACATACATGGTAACAAATGTTCATATATTATTATTATATATGAATTAAATGTTTTTGTATATTTTTTGTTTATGGTTTAATATTTTTTATTATACTGATAGATATTTTTATATAATTATAAAGATTTATTCTCCCTAAACCGTCTAAAATTATCTAAATCTACTCGTTGGGTCACCATCCGTTTAGTGCCTTAAGCTTTTTTGAACACTGATTAAAAAAGTTAAATCATGCATACCACACAACAATTTGGACATACAGTTTGCCTATTTTACCCCTCAATTAGTGTTAACCTCTTTTTTTTTTTTTTTTTTTTTACAAATGCACTTTATTTCCAAATACATTCATTGCATTTAATAACCAACAAGAAATTAGACGTGCCAAGCTACGCTTGACCGTTTGCGACTGATCTACATTGTGTTTCACTATAAATCTCCGTATCTAATCTCATACAGCGAACGGAACTTAACTTTGATGTAGGTCTCATCCTAGAATTTTGGAACCTGCAAGGGTGAGACAAATTAACCAGGCTTGATTAAATTATTGATGCTATGGCTATGGTTATTTACACTATCAAACACAGTAGATATAAAATTTGGAGCACTGTTTAATTCACTCATCAACCACCAGTAAAATCATGTAAAAACTCTATTGTTTCCCCTTCTAGGAAATTTCACAATATTATGAAATCAACAAACGAAGGATTTGATTCTGTCCTGTCACAATCCACATGTGCAATTGCCTCTACACCATCCAACACACTTCTTCAATCCTTATGAGAAACTTCTCCGTACGTTCCTATAAATTTCCACCACACGAAAATTTATTTCCAACGCGAAACAAGAGTCTTAATTCCCACTCTGGCTTAACTCGTCTCCATTAAATGCTTCTAATTTCTTCTTCTACCCACAAAACTTTATTTTAACGCATTATATATAAAAATTGATTGATTGATGAGAGGAGGTACGGAAGGTCATATTTTGAGTACGGTGCCAGTTAAGATTGTCCAATATACGAATAGGATATTTTAAGTGAAAAGTACATGCATTATGCATGAATCTTCATTTATGATTCTATTTGTCTATTTCCTCAGGTAGGGTTCACTCATTCTTCTTTCGTTAGGCAAGCTAGCTAGCCAGTGTATTTAGTATGGCCATTGTTTTTAATATTGCTTTATCTTCTCGGATTTTACCGGATCATTCAAGCTTTTTGACACAATACAACACTCATTGTCTTCTTATTTTTACACTTATAGGTTAAGAGTTAAAACTATATATCCAGCTCTAGACACTGAAAACAATCAACAATGAACTCTTATTAATTGAATATGGTGGTGAGATTGTAGTGAAAACAAATTACTGCTAAGATAAATCTAAAAGTATTGACTTAGTTAGTTAAAGGGCAAGAAACGAGAATTTATTTCGGTGCATGAGAATTCTTAGAGTTATTTTTTTATAAAATAGCAAAAGCATACTGGCAAAAAGTTGAGTAGAAATGAAAAACGTTATTTTTTTCTAGATGAAAACTTAAAATATTTTTAATTCGATAATCTGGGATTTAACTCGTTTAAGAGTATATATATTTAAAATTAGATCACACTATTAATGATGAAAAAAGATAATTATCTCTGATTAATTGGCTATAGGTATCTACATGAAGAACATAATTTGATACAAGAAAATATTACGCGTTCTACAAGTAGTTTATAAGAGCCAAACTGTATACAAAACTTCATTTGACAAATTAATTTTCCAGTAACATATATATATATATATATATAATAAGTAAAAATAGTCCAAAATTTTGAATTACTCATGTTCCTTCTTCATCCATGAAATTAATTTTATCACCATTGAGTGCAAATATTCATGTCAAATGGTTTGAAATTTCTTGGTTTTGTTTAATCATAAACTTTTGTAAAGTGTTGCCTGCATTTGCCTTTGCATTTTCCAACGAACAATTCGGTTGATTCGTTTCTTGATATCTGGAAGAAGAAGAAAAAAACTGCATTATTATATAACAGTACTACAAAAATAAAATAAAAAGGAGTCTGGCCAGAACGTGAACACGAATAGTTTAGTTTATTACTCGTTACGCGTCTTAATTAAATTCTAGTGCCGACTAAACTATTTTAATTCTATTAACTGCAGGTTAGTTTTGTTTAGAAACAGTGTAAGATTATTCTAAGGTTTGACGATTTTACTTTAGTTTAATTAATTATATAGTACTTTTGTTTAGTGTAATACATACAATATGCAGGTTGATCAAAGGAATCTAAATTTGATTTAAATATATAGTAAAAAAGCCTTATTACAGAGAGAATTTTACGTGTGCAAAAGTGGACACAAAGAAGTAGTTAACGCGGTTTTTAAAAGTCCCATTAAGACAGAGATGCACCAGCTATAACCTTGTGCCTTACCTTGGTAAACATGACTTCAGCTACTTTAACGTTTAAGATTCTAAAAATTAT
>NC_025701.1:24941578-24983390 GCF_000633955.1 Camelina sativa
CTTGTGCCTTACCTTGGTAAACATGACTTCAGCTACTTTAACGTTTAAGATTCTAAAAATTATGTTTTATAAACAAACTTATAATCATGTGATTTCTTTCTTTTGCATCTCATTTAGATAGTTAAATTATTCATATGATTAACTTTGTCTTTTGTTTGTACCTTAAAAAATCACATGCTCTCTAGTCTAGCTTTTTAGAAGTTGCCTCTAAAAATAGAATCCAATGTTATGTTCCAGGCCCTTTATAATGTTTTACAACTCTCTGTCGTTTCTTGAAATAGGTATATTCATATGAGCCCTGGCATATGAGTGTTGATTTTTGTAAGTTGCATTTTTTTTCTTTTAATCCGAGATTCTGAGGCTCAGAAGTAGTAAGTAACTTTTAGTGGTAAACAAATAGTGTACTTTTTTGTGGAACTAAAGAATTAGTTTGGAGGTCAAATCAATATATTATATATGTATGTATTTATATTTATGAAATTAAAAAATAAATAAGGAGGATTCTCTTATTAGTGATCTGTGATTGGGTGTAGCATATGGGATTGTGATTAAGAAAAAATCTTTTTTTTTTAAAAAAATTATATAAATCAATAAAACACCTGTCTGTCACATTTATTAAAGGAAAAGTATTGATCTCTTTGTGTGTGCCCCATGCTACTTTCTTTGACTATGTTCATAGTATTTTTTTTCTTTCCTTTTGAATTTTTTATGTTTGTGTTTCCATTTTTGTTCTCTACATCTCATCTATAAATAGAAACTCATCATTCTTCTCTTCCAACTTCCTCCCTTTAATTAGTATCAAAAAATGGTGAAAACTCTTCAAAAGGCTACAAAGAGAATGTCATCTCCATCATCATCATCTTCATCATCCTCATCAACATCATCATCATCCATAAGGATGAAGAAGTACAAGGGAGTGAGGATGAGGAGTTGGGGTTCATGGGTTTCAGAGATCAGAGCTCCTAATCAAAAGACAAGGATCTGGCTTGGCTCTTACTCAACCGCTGAAGCCGCGGCCAGAGCCTACGATGCAGCGCTCCTCTGTCTCAAAGGATCATCAGCTAATAATCTCAACTTCCCTGAGATCTCTACTTCTCTATACAATATTATCAATAATGGTGATAATATCAATGACATGTCCCCTAAGTCCATACAAAGAGTAGCTGCTGCTGCTGCTGCTTCAGCCAACACAGATCCTACTTCCTCATCATCAGTCTCTACTTCATCTCCATTGCTTTCCTCTCCATCTGAAGATCTCTACGATGTTGTCTCCATGTCGTCACAGTATGACCAACAAGTCTCCTTGTCTGAATCATCATCATGGTACAACTGTTTTGATGGTGATGATCAGTTCATGTTCATTAATGGAGTTACCCCTCCGTATTTACCACTTTCTGATGATTTCTTTGAGGAAGGAGATATCAGATTATGGAACTTCTGCTGATTTTTCTACTTAAATCATACCTTATTCTTTGTTTCAATATATATACTTCAGTTATGTAATTTATACAATATCTTATACATTTTTTTTCTTCTCTTTTTATCAATTCTCACAATGTATCGAACTTTTGGGGATCTTTGTACCAATATCTAAATTATTTTTAAAATTAGATATTTTTATGTTATAAAGTTGATTAAATCTAGAAGAAGTAGTAGTTAAGTATATGCGTAAAATGGAAATAGATTTATATAGCTTTCGAACAACGAGCCTCGAAGGATAATAAGTGAAAAGGTAAAAAGGAAAAAAAAGACAGAATCATATTGTCGTTGATTAAGTTATGAAACCTGAAGATAAAAGTAAATGTTGAGAACAAACAATCATTTGAGATTTTTTATCAAACAAAAAAAAAAACAATCATTTGAGACTTCATAGTAATTTTACTTAAAGTATGATTCATAATTTGGCGTTAGTGGCTTTAGCTTATTGTTGAATGCTAATGTTATGTGTATATGGTACCAACAAATAAAAAAGTGGTGGTAGAATAAAAAAAAAATATATATATCTAATTTATGATAACAATTATATGTATTAGTAGCTAATGAGTTAAACAGAAAGCAGGGTTTCATGTGAAATTTTTTACAAAGTCAAAGAGTAAGGAGCAAGTTTCACAAGGCTTGCCGTAGAAGACGATGAGTAATAACTTATTTAATTATTGTTAAAATCGACAAAGTAAAAATTTTATTTCTTAGGAAACCGAAAAAAAGGAAGAGAAGAGACAAGAGATGCAGAAAGGGTTGTGTTGTGAGTTGTGACTGGTGAGAATTGGTAAAACCAAAGAGAAAGAGTTAACGTGGAAAACTGTGTACGTTATGTGCTTATTTAGATTCTCGCCATTTTACTCCAACATCGTTCTGAAAAAAATCTAACAGTAGATTTGAGCAGAAAGCCACATGAGTTGTTTTTGGTTTCTTGTTTTGTGTGTGTGTCCTAGTGAGATGGGGTCCCATTCACTCTCTTACCCTTACTCCTCAGTCCTCACAAACACACCCTATCTCTATTTTCTTTAGATATCATTTATATTTTGGGAACAGATTTAAGGGAAGCAAGCAAAGCATATAACAATGTTAGATTGGGTGATATAACCCGGTATCGAAATAGCAGGTTGGAAAAATAGTAAACGATCTCGAAATAGTTAAAAGAAAAAAATGAATTAACAATAAGAGGCAGCAGCACAAATTCTTTGAAACATATATGTGAAAATCTTATAACTAAACATAATTGATCCAAGAAAAGCAAGGGATGTATATTCTACTAATTATGTTTGTTTAAACAATTAGTGAATGTCAGTCAAACAAACCTTCAACATCTCCAGAATATAACGTTTTTAAGGTAATTTGTATAATTATAAACGTGATTAAGTTGACAAAAAGTGAGAAAACAATATAATGACAAAGTCACGTACTTCTACAAATTCAAACAATATGGTTTTTCTTATCACACGTTAATTATATGTAAACGATATTAAAATAGAAGAGGACAGCTTTTTATGTGTTTGATTACGTACAGTATTTTCAAGAAACAGTGAAACGAGCAAGATCAAAATACAAAATGAATGAATAATATGTTGTTATTGAATAATGTGTTCGAACATCCTTTTTTTTTTTGCAAATTGTTTTTTTTTGGTATTGAAACAATTTCTAGTATCGTATAGCAAGTAAAAGCTATATGTTAGAATTTTCAAGAATCATAGTGAAATGTGTATCTAGTTAGAGAGCTACACAGAGAACAGTTAACGTGTCTGATATATACAAAACAAGTTACAAATTGACCATGCCTGTAAGTTTCCTTTGCCGTCATATAAATTGTCTTCGAGCAAATAAATATCACCATTCAATAAAATCGACTGAAAATACTGGGCCGGACCTCTGACATGGGCTTATGTTTGTAGTGGGTCCCACGAAAGGTGCATGACCTTCTATTTTTTTTTCACCTTTCACCGCATACACACACACCGGTCATCTTTTTTTTTCACCTTTCACCGCATACATACACACCGGGTCATCTTTTTTTTTTTTCACCTTTCACCGCATACACACACCGGACCGAGACGAGTTTCTTCTTTAGTTTGGTTGGAGGATCTAATCTCATATAATGATCTTACAAAACACATAACGTGGCATTATTACAAAACACACATCAATGTTTATGTTTGATTATGTTTTAATAAAGTTTGGGTGTTATCACAATTTGCTTTATTAGCTAGGTTACAACATATATATGATTTTATAAACGCAAGAGAGAACCTTAATATAATAGTATTTGATTCGGAAACGGAGAACCGAACCCTTTTTGGTCTTATGTAGATGAGTACACAAGACAAAGAAACTTGGTGTTGCTAAATCACAAGGCAACTTTTGAAAAAGATCCAATATTGGTCGTGAAATCATGTTCTCAATTATAAGAAGTATTATAAGATTATGTTGTCTCATTATAGTGGGATATTAAAGTTAATCCCATAATGTTGTTATTTGATTTTGTGTCAATTATATTGAGATTGCGATTTCACGATGGTTAGACAATGCATTTTCTTTTTAGAAGTCTTATATGATGAGATTGTTAAATTTGGGCTCATCATGGGCTTCTAACTAAAAACCAATTGGCAATTACTAGATTGACCCTAACCCTTTATATATTAATGATAGTCCCTTCAAACTTTAGATGTGGGACTTGGATTGTATCCAACAATCTCTCCTTCAATCCAAGAACCACGCCTCCTCGAGATGACAACTCCATCTCGAACCGATCCCACTTGGACCGATAATAAACCCCTTCTTGGGCCCCCATTACTCGGGTTGACAAGAGGCATGTCCTTATCCACTTTTCTAAATCCACCAGGATTTTTAACCTTTGGGCTCTGATACCATGTTAAATTTGGGCTTATCCTGGGCTTCTAACTAAAAACCAATTGACAATTAATAGATTGACCCTAACCCTTTATATATTAATGATAGTCCCTTCAAACTTCAGATGTGGGACTTGTATTGTATCCAACAGAGATCAGTGGTGAGCTAAAAAAATATGTATGGACGAGTGGACGGACAGACATATTATACGTCTTAACTGTTTTTAAAAGGAGTTTGTACCTGATTTGTGTCATACATTCCGAAACTAATGAGTTCTACAAACTAATTAATAGCTTACAAAAATACATACACGTACGAACTTATCAAAACGGCCAAAAGGTACATTAACCTAAGCGATATTAGTCTGTTCGTCTCATTTCAAAGAAAGCAACCTTTCAAATGGTTTAATGGACAGTCACAATTAAACATTTTTTCTAAAAATATATATAACTTTTGTTTAGTGAACAGTATACACTTCTACGGATGGATAGTCAACTATTTTTTAAACTAGAGATTCATAATATAAACTTGGGGTTTTATCTTCAATAAACCTAAACCTAAGAAAACATGAGTTGTACATGTCTTGTATCCATGTGGCTTGTCACATCTGAATCCACTTTGTGTAATACATAAATTGAAACGTGTGTATTTGATCCCAAAACAATGAATGTGTGCAAAATATTGTACTAGCACTTCAATTTTTAATTTGTTTTTATATGGACTGTGATCGATGTTATGTGTTAAGCCTTTTAGGCTTAGGGAATCTCCAATGGAACACTGAAACACCAAATATAGTACACCAAAAAATTTCTCCAACAGAACACTAAAAATGATACCAAAATTGGTGTTTTGAATAGTAATTCCACAAATTTGTGGTATCATACTATTCACCCAACATTTTATTTTTTTTGAGTATCTACGATTGAAGATTCTATCATTTTTGTTTTCACCACATATATATGTGTTCTCTTCATCTATCTGCTCATCTTAAGTTTTCTTAAATAAATTTGGTCTAATACCGTCTCCTCTTCTTGTGAACAATGAAGAAACCTACAATAGCAGAGAAGAACAACACAAACATCAATATGGTCTAGAATATACCTGGTTGGTGGCCTCAACAGTTCTTGATCAAATCAAATAAACACAAGAAGAGTAGGCTGCAAAAGAAGTAAACATATTTTATTAATTAATAATATTAATTATTAAAATAAAACATGCATGTAAAAGCTTGGGTAGAGTAGAGATCGATTGCCTGACTGATCGTCCCACCTTTTTCGACAACGCGAAGCAAACTTGAGCCAAAGTTTCACGTTCTTTAGTTTAGTTTATTGTATACTCAAAAATGAGGATTACATTATGTTCTTATTTTCAATGTGTTTTGATAAACAACAACACTTGATTATCCCATAAATTGAGACCTATCACATAGTGGGCCTCGTGGCTTAAAAAGCCCAATAGAAAAATATTCTAGTTTTTTTTCTCCAATTTCAAATAAGGAAGGAGGAGACAAAATCCGAAGAAAGAAAAAAACCTAATTCGTCCTCTCGTTTTCAACAAAATTATCTACAGATTCTTCTTTCTCTCTGTCTCTCTCTCTCTCTCTCTAAATTTGATACGATCCAAATGGGTTTCTCCAAAGACCAGCTCCTTAATCGACTTGAGGTTTGAAAAAAATCTTCATATTATTAATCTCAATTTCTTAAAATATTTGATTTCGCATTGCTTTTGTTTGGAATTCTTAAGATGGCGATTAGATCAATCGGCAGTTGTATAGTGTTGTTATGTGCAGAATCGTCTTGAACACAAGTGTACTGCTTCTAGTTTAAATCGATTTGGTCATGTAATTGAAATTTTCTGTGTATTTACACTTCAGGAACTTGAGATTGATTATAGCAAGTATGAACATCCGCCTGTTCTAACCGTCGAAGCTCAGGTGAACAAAAAAAAAAATAAGTTTTAGATTTGTAAAAACATAACTAAAGGATGTTGGTATTTATAAAGCTCTCTCTAAATCGTCAGGCCAAGTATGTAAGCAGTAGTGAGGGAGCACTGAGTAAGAATCTCTTCTTGAAGGTAAATCTTTCAAATCCATAAACCATTAACCCGAAAAATGCAGCTATTTCCTTTGGAAAAGGACTATACTCCAATGTAAATGGCTCACATATGCTTCTGTTTTGTTTTTGCAGGACAAGAAACATCGATATTACATCGTTTCAGCCATGGTTGATACTAAAGTTGATATGAAAGGTAACACATGTTTGTTGATATTGGCATAGATAAGGGCTTTTGAAATAGAAATGTGTTTTTAGTTTTGGGATGTTAATGGGTGTTCCCTGTGACTTCTAATCCAACAGTTTTATCTCAGAGACTTGGTCTTGGAAAAGGAGGAATAAGAATGGCTCCTGAAGAAGCACTTTCTCAGCTTTTGCAGGTATTCTTCATTTTCTCTTCCTCTCCTACTATGTTTTGTTATATACATTTGGAAAGAGTTCTAATCAATGACCGTACGTAGTGTAAAAATTGTACCATGGTAGTGACAATTGACAAGATAGTTTCTCCAGACAGAATTGCTAAAAAAATGTTCAAATTTGTGGATAGTGATAAGTTTGATTTGCTTATCGTAGTTTACAACAAATCCACATGAATTTACTTAACTTAGTTTCATTCATGATTACAATTTTTGACACTCTTGCTACTTTTTTTTTGTTTTTCAAAGGTGTCCCTTGGATGTGTTACCCCGTTTGCAGTTGTAAATGAATCTGCAAGGTATTGGTTGCTTTAACATTGGTTCATAAGTGTGCCTATTCCAATTTTTTTTTTTTAATTATTGTCGTCGACTGACATTCTTCATAAAACTTTCCTTTGTTAAAGAGATGTGTCGCTCTTGTTAGACCAAAACTTCAAGAACCAAAAGCGCTGCATATTCCACCCATTGTCTAACGAAGTCTCAGTCTGTAAGTACTTAATTACAATACTTTTCTTGTATGGTTCAGGTTCATGCCATATTGAAATAATTATATAACATCCCAACTTAACAAACATAGTGTTTTTGTTTTGGTAGTCAGTTCTTTCTAGTTACCAACATAATTTAGGTTATATACTAATTTGGATTGTCCCTACCATTTCCAGCTCTTAACACATCTGGTCTGGACAAGTTCCTCAAGTCGATTGAGAGAGATCCCGTATACGTTGACCTTGAGGCAAATATTTCTAAACCTTAAACTTGAAACCTCATGTTCCACAGTTCCTTTCTTCAACGTTAACCTTATGAACTATGGTTTTGCTATATCAGGCTAACCCGGCAGTTGGTAAAGATCAGCCTCCAGATCTAGCTGTTTATGTTCCCTCTAATTCAGTTGTAATTCCCGAGATTTCTAATGAAACATCTACTAAACAAACCCCTCCTCCAAAAAGTGTGTCAGCAGAGGTTAAGCCTGTTGCTTCAGGTATGCCTGATGTATCAGGTTTTTTAACCATTCGCTCCAATTCTTGCTAGACTTAAAAAGATTAGTGTATATAAACTCGGTTTTCTCCAACTGTGCAGCCAAACCAAGCAAGCCAGCCAGTAAGGGTAAGAGCGTCGTCGTGGAAAATTCAACCCCGTTAGCTTTCAAGAACCCCGAGAAGTTTGTGGAGGAGTTTATGGACAAAACATGGGCTCTATTATTATCCGAGGTAGTAATAAACTCATCTCGACATCAAAATCAATTCTTAACATTTCAAGGTCAATTCTGAAACCGGTTTTACGTATTACAGGCTAAGGTAGAGAATGTGGAGGCTTTGGCAGAAACACTGAGAAAACGTCTTACCTCAGAGTTTACCCTTCTCGCTGTAAGTAAACATTAGAAATACCAATTGTACAACCATCAGTCCAAGACTTAAAACCGTTTGTACCAATGTTTGATTGCAGATTATGTACAAGAACACAGCGTACACAGAAGGGTTTCATGCCGGTAAACACTCCCAGCCGAAGCGACTGTAAGAAGTTTTGGCTTGGTATGTTGCACCGGAGATATTTGGTTAAGCATTTATATTATTTCCCTTCGTTGTACTGTGTACAACAGTTTTAGATAGACGGAAGATGATTTACATTTGACAGAGGCTCAGAACCATTATTGACTTATTGTGATACTTTGTTCAATCCAGATTCCAGAGAAACAATTTTAATCCCAAAACAGAATTCGAATAGAAACAAAACTGAAAATTGATATGTATCAAAAAAAACCTTAGATATTATGCTGATTAAGATATATTTTAGTTACAACTTTATCGTAGGAACTAAAAATGTAATTAATTTTTAATTTGGAGATATTATTCGAAAAAGTCGGGATTTTTATTTAACAACAATTAGTAATTATTTTCTACTTAATTTAATTGTAAATGTATTTCCTAATCATGCAAAATGCAAATTTTTAGGTTGTTCGTCTCTTTAGCCTAAACCCTAATCGTCTTTACCGGTAAATCCAATTCACCGATCGATGTCACTCGTCCGTTATTTATCCCTCAGATCGGTGCTGAGAGCTCGAAATCACCGATCCTCTTATTCATGTCTCATCCATCTTCATCAGACTCCTCGTGAAGAAGAAGAAGAGAAAGTTAGACGCAAAACTCCATCAATCCGAAGCTACCACAGTATCATCCACCAGAGTTCGTTCATCAACGGTGGATCGGCTCTAGATCTCTATCGCAATCATCGCTCTGTTTTCCAATTTCATCCAGCTACGTTTTCGTCAGATCGATTCATCTCCACCTTCAATAGCAGCTTCCCTGGTTCCGCTGACGCCGTCATCGATTGGTTGTTGCAATCCGCGGTTTCTAGGGCTTTTGAGTTACACAACGTCGCTGATGTTCTTGTTTCTCTTAACCACTTGCTTACGTTACTCAACTCTTTCACATTTTCTCAATGGTATGATTTTCAACAATCTTATTCTAAACATGGTTATTGGTTAATACTGTTCTGCTTTGGCTTAAAATTAAGTGTTTTTGTGATCAATCTTGGTTTATTATCTTTGAATGTGTTACATTACAGGTGGGTGTTTATCATCGTCACGTCGCTATTGATTCGTGGGATCACAATTCCTGTTATGGTTGATCTTCTTAACAGCATTGCAAGGTTTTTTAAAGTAAGTTTCTTTATGCTCTAAGAGATTAAAGATAGACGAAACTTTTGGGTTTGAGTAATTTAGTAACAACTTAGCCAAACATTTTATAGTAGATATCTATTTGTTGAATGGCATTCTTGTTTTCATGTGAAATTTATTTAGTGAATCTGTCTTTGTACAGAGTCTTGGCTCGGACCAAGGAAAGGCTCTAGACAAGGTAAATTGTAGCTTTGCTATGAGTTTTTTTTTGTTTCCAACATTTTGTACTCAGAACCTGCAATGTGGTTTGAGTTAGCTTCCCTATAAACTCGACATTAGCTTGGTTTTTTTTTTTGTCTCATTCAGGTATCAGTTCTCAGTAAAAGTCCAGGAGTAATGTACACCATGTTGAAGAAAGAGTGAGTAGCTTTCTGATTACATTTGTTTCTGTAGGGTTGGTTTAAAAGCTTAACATGCTCTGCTCGTTTCTGATTACAGGTTTTTTGGAGTTAAAGGATCAGTCATTGGTCAGGGTATTCAAGTTCCTGTATTTTGGTTCTCCATGGGAGAGTTGAGACAAAACATGGTTGAGATTCTTATGTCGCGTCTTCGGGGTAAGATGTTGTCGGCGGAATTGATCAAGAACGGGGTCTTAAGCAGAGGACGCTTAGTGGTGGTTGTTGGCGATGGAATCGGCCTAGAGATCCAAATGTTCGATCTTGATTTCTCTCTTATCTTGAAGCGTCGTCAAATCTCACAAAACTGTCAAATCTCACAAAGCTACGTTTAATAAGTTTCGATTTCATTCAGTAATTTTAATAATTTTGTTCCTTATTTATCGAAAAAGAGAGAGATATGAAAAACTTATTTGCTAGTTCTTCTAGGCCATACATCCCTATTAAAAATTTATTTATTTACACTAATAAACGTGTAATGCATAGTGTCATGCACCATCATACACATACATAAGTCTGATGTAAACTGTTTGTTATAATTCCAGTCATGATTTAACTAACAGTTATGAAAGTTCTTATGGAAAAAACTAAAAAGAGAAACGCTAAACGAGCAAATGAGATTAAAAGAAAACAGCAATTAATATTATTATTGTTTAGAATATTTTCTTTCATGAAGGAATATTTCGTAATATATTGTCGTCGAAAATCTTATATATATACATCAGTATATTGTGTTGTTTACCCTAATATTTTCGCCGGAACGAGAGAGAAAAAAAAAGAATATGGACGGGGAAGCTTTCGACAATCAACCAATTATTGATGAGGAAGAAGATGATCTCTTCAACGAAAATTTTATGGAAGACTGCGTGCGAATGGATCAGTATGATGAGAGAGGTTTAGATCAGATTATACTTGACCTTGACGCAGCTGAGGCTGTGGTAGATGCTCAAGAAAATCTACTCGGTGATGGTCACGACAACGATAACTTCTTCGATGAAGAAGGGGTCATAGATCTGCAAATCATTAGGGATGAGGCTGAGGAGCTAGAGGAGGAGGATGAAGAAGATCTCTTCAATGATAACTACTTCGATGATTATCGGCAGATGGATGATGATTATGAGTCCAACAGATTTGATCATGAACGTGATTTAATCAGTTAGATCAGATTATGCAAAGTTTGTTTTTCCATGGTGTTGTTACAAGTTTGTTTTGACTAGCTTATTTTTTTTTACAATGAATCCACATTAGTTCTATTTTGAACCAGAGAATTTATTTTTATTTTATTTTATCATATTAAATTATTTTATTAAGAGGATTTATCGAATTGCCTATTGCTATAGTAGTTATCTCAATATATTTGTTTTTAATTTCTTGAAATTTAACTAAATCTTATAACCATATTTACTTCTTATAATAACGCTTTAGCTTCTACTTCTACTTCTTGTAGTTGCCATCATCATGGCTTCAAACTATTCATCTTTCTCTCCGATCCAAATTGCTTTGGTTGTTCCATAATTAATCCCGCTCTAGCTATTACACCATTATATCCCTTCTTAAGAAAAAGAAAAAAAAATTAAAGAGAAGCTACTAGCCCATTATGCTCTACGTTTCTATCTGTCGTGGCAGTATAGATGAATCCCTCCTATTAATTGAAAAGGTTTTTTAACAAACTAATAATTCATCTACGAGAAGGGTAAATTCATTTTCCAGAAATGCTCTCATTTATATTCTTGGAGAAGGCGCTGTAGAGAAGGCCCTAAAACTTGTTGGTGGATGTGACCGGGGAGGATAAAATTCTGCAATTGTTATGGCTAGATATCGCTCATCATCATGTACGTAAAGTTGCTCTAGATTCTTTGTTCTTTGTAACAGATTAAAAACCTCTCACCCAAATTTTGTGGTTTATTTTAGCTCTTTTTTTACCCATAACAAGTCCAAGATGACAAAGAGGACGAAGAGAAGAAGGAGTCCACTATAGAGTAGAAAAGTTTTTCTACGAAGTAGATCGAAGCTCTTTGATATTTCTACACAATATCCAACTTCTTATTATTCTTAGTAAAACACTTGATTTGGACTTTGGTTATAAGAAGTTGGATATTGTGTAGATTACCCACGTCCAAATTTTGTGGAGATGACTTCGAGGAGGACGAAGAAGAAGTCGACTAAGGAGTAGAAAGTGTTTGCTTTTGTGAATGGTTTTAATAGTCGGGCCTTATTAAACAATTAAACCTTAAGATGTTTCCATCTTTGTACAGTATATATAAATTAAACATCTATAAATTAATATTCGCTAGAAATTAAAAAATTATTCCGGTATAAAAAATGATATAATTCGAAAAAATAATAAAATAATAATTTCTTTGGAAATTCTATGTAAAAATATAGATAGAATCAAACTTGGAAAACTGTTAATTGGTGCTTATGTGGTAAGTTTTATCCAGCTTTTCTACATCTTTCAATTTGATTTTGAGAGATTGAGGATCTTAAACAAAGCCATTAGGGCAAGTCCAATAGTAGTATATAATTTTGAGACTCTTATATTTTCTTATATTTTTTTAATAATATATTGTGTACTTTTTATAAAATAAGAGCTTTTAGAATCTTAATTAAAATTATCCTCTCCAATGGTATATATAATTGGGATTCTTATTTTTGAAAACAAGACATCTTTTAGTGGGTTCACATGAGGAATGGCTTTTGGAACCACAATTGCTTTGCTAAGAATGTGGTGATGAATCTGTGGTTATTAAAAGGGCATGATCAGTTAACTTGTTTCTAGATCTGAAGATAAGCCATAGGAAGGTATTGTGATATCTCCTATAATATCTTTCATATCACAGTCAAGGATATGATATCAATTGCATTGATCATCTGATATGATTCTGTATTTACTCTGTAATCTTTTACATTAGGAAATACTCTCTTGTATATATGTAATGGCTCATTCATCAATGGAATCAACACAATTCAACAGATTGTCTCTGCGTTCCTATATGGTATCAGAGCCAAAACCAGAAATTTAATTTATTTTTCTTTCCTTTTACGACAATGAGCAACGCCGCTGATGGCACTTCCGACTTGAACCCGACAAACTCGACCGCAACGAACTCGACCTCGACAACCCCGAATCCGATGCACCCGACCCCAACAATTCCGACGACGGTGGAGGTTCGCCGCACGATCTCTCCATATGACTTGACCGCCGCTGATAATCCCAGCGCCGTGATCTCTCACCCTTTGTTGAAAGGCACGAACTATGATGAATGGGCTTGTGAGATGAAGACGGCTCTCGCTTCCTGCAAGAAATTTGGCTTCTTGGATGGCTCGATCAAACGCCCTGATATCGGATCTCCCGATCTCGAAGACTGGTGGACGATTCAGGCGCTTTTGGTGTCATGGATCAAAATGACAATCGATCCAGTGCTGCGCTCCAACATCTCTCACCGTGATGTTGCTAAAGATCTCTGGGATCACTTGAAGAAACGCTTCTCTGTTACAAACGGCCCGAGGATCCAACAACTCAAGGCGGAGCTTGCTTGTTGTAAGCAACGTGGTCTCGCCATTGAAGCATACTTTGGCAAGCTTTCACGGATCTGGGACAATATGTCCGCTTATCGACCACTGCGAGTGTGCAAGTGTGGACAGTGTGTTTGTGATCTTGGGGCCGTTCAAGAGCAAGACCGTGAAGATGATAAGGTGCATCAGTTTCTCTTTGGCCTTGACGATAGCAGCTTCCACACTGTTCGTTCTAGCTTGGTGTCAGGGACTCCACTTCAACCTATGGAAGAAGTGTATAACATTGTCCATCACGAAGAGGACTTGGTTCGTCAAGCAACTCAGACTCCTGCTGAAAAACTTGATGTCACTGCTTTTGCTGCTCAATCTCGTTTTCGCCGTGATGACAAAGACAAGGGTGTCTTGTGTAAACATTGCAATCGACCTGGCTATCTCTCTGATAGTTGCTACGCCGTCATTGGGTATCCCGAGTGGTGGGGAGAGAGACCACGAACTCGCACAGCAAACGGTCGAGGACGTGGAGGCTCTGTAACATCTTCCAGTGTGGGTCGTGGTCGTGGTGTGTCCTATGCAAACGCTGTGCAAATCTCCGCCCCCGCTGCCGATCATGCCAACTACGTGATCACGGATGCTGATCGTGATGGTGTTACTGCTCTGTCTAATGCAGAGTGGGAAGGCATCAAGACCTTGTTAAACAAACGAGCTCCGTCTGCTACCACTGATCGTCTATCGGCTACGTCATCTGTTCCCTCTTGGATTCTAGATACAAGTGCTTCTCATCACTTGACTGGTCGCTTAGAGGTTTTATCTGATTTGAAAGCAACGTCTCCGGTTATGGTTATTCTCGCTGATGGTAGGGAACGTATTTCAGTTTTGGAAGGCGTTGTTGTTCTTGGTGCTGGATTGATTTTGCGATCTGTTTATTATGTTGAGGGGTTATGTTCTGATCTGATTTATGTGGGTCAATTGATGGATGAGAACCGGTGTGTGGTTCAACTTGCTGATCACTTCCTTGTTGTTCAGGACCGCACTTCGAGGATGGTGATTGGAGCAGGGAAACGTGAGCGTGGAATGTTTTTTTTCCGTCGCATGGAGGTAGCTGGTTCTGTGACAACACGGTCAAAGGAGTCTTATGATTTGTGGCATCGCAGAATGGGTCATCCTTCTGCAAAAATTGTTGGTCAACTTCCCAATGTTTCCGTTTCAGTTTCTTTAGAGAATTTGAATAATGCTTGCAATGTATGTCTTCGTTCAAAGCAGACTCGTGCTCCTTTTCCGAGCAGTATGAATAAAACTGACCATATTTTTCAACTGGTTCATTGTGATTTGTGGGGGTCCTATCGAACTCCAACTTATTCAGGGGCTCGTTATTTTTTAACAATTGTCGATGACTTCTCGAGAGGGGTTTGGCTTTTTCTCCTTAATGACAAAACCGAAACAACAACGCAAATCAAATATTTTCTTGCCTTGGTCTCCCGTCAGTTTGGAATTCCTGTACAGAAAATTCGAAGTGACAATGGCACTGAATTTATGTGCCTTACAAGTTATTTTTGTGAAAACGGGATCGAACACGAAACCTCCTGTGTTGGGACTCCCCAACAGAATGGTCGAGTAGAGAGAAAGCATCGTCACATACTTAACGTTGCTCGAGCATTACGTTTCGAATCCAAGCTGCCAATGAAGTTTTGGGGTGACTGCGTTTTATCCGCCGCATATCTGATAAATCGAACTCCAAGTTCTATTCTCCAAGGTGCTACTCCTTACGAAGTGTTGTACAATGCTAAACCAAGCTATGAGCATCTACGGGTATTTGGAAGCTTATGTTATGCACATAATCAGAATCACAAAGGAGATAAGTTTGCTTCTAGGAGTCGAAAGTGTGTGTTCTTAGGCTATCCTCATGATAAGAAAGGCTGGCGTTTGTTTGATCTGGAGAAGGAGGAGTTTCTTGTGTCCAGGGATGTGGTGTTTTGCGAGACAGTTTTCCCGTATGCCACACCTTCGTCAACCGCGGTCACACCCGAAGAAGATGATTCAGAAGTCGACTTATGGGCTTCTCTTTCGAATAAGTTGGATTTGGATCCACCAATTTTATCAGGCCCAAACTCTACATCAGAAGCCCAACTTGCTTCCTATTCGGTTTTGTTGGATCAAGGCCCATCTCAAGTCCCTTCTCCGATTGTCACAACTCCCTCATCGTCTTCTTCGCCATCTCTTTCACCTCTGATTCCCGATCCATCACCGATCCTCGATCCCGACCTTCCGACTGATCCACATCCGATCCGCGAACCGGAACTCCCGACGGATCCCACTCCAACCCGTGAAACAGACCTCCCGATTGCTCCTAAGCCGACTCCAGCTCCCATACCGACGCCTTCTGTTGAGTCTGCAACAACACCACCTGAGGAGGTTTTAGGTCGGGGACATCGCAAGAAGATACCGTCAGTCAAATTGCAGAATTTTGATACCTCTGCAAATCCAGTCAAAAAGGCATCTGCTAATTTGGCAATTCCTTCTGCTTTCTATCCAATTTCTGAAATTGGACGTGGGGCTACATTCTCGCCTCAACATCAGGCTTTCATTGCTGCTGTTACCTCTGCGATCGAACCAAAAACCTTTTGTCAGGCAATTCGTGATCATCGTTGGCGCAAAGCTGTGGGTTCCGAGTATAATGCTCTTGAAGAGAATGAAACTTGGACGTTGGAGGAACTGCCTCCTGGGAAAACTGCTATTGGTTCTCAGTGGGTTTTCAAAATAAAACACAACTCTGATGGTTCCGTCGAGAGGTACAAGGCTCGGTTAGTTGTACTTGGAAATAGACAGATTGAAGGTGTCGACTATGGAGAAACATTTGCACCTGTTGCAAAAATGGGCACTGTTCGCTTATTCTTGCAGGTTGCGGTGAGTAAAGGGTGGGATGTTCATCAGATGAATGTCCATAACGCCTTCCTCCACGGTGATCTTGATGAGGAAGTCTACATGAAGCCGCCACCTGGGTTTAAAGCTCCAGCAAATAAGGTCTGTCGTCTAAGAAAATCTCTTTACGGTCTCAAACAGGCTCCGCGTTGCTGGTTCGAGAAATTCCGGACAGCATTAGTCGGCTATGGTTTCAAACAGTGTTTGTCTGATTACTCTCTTTTTACATATAAGAAAGGTTCAACTGTCTTAAACGTTCTCATCTATGTGGATGATCTGATCATCTCTGGCAGTACCAAGGAGGTGACAGACAGTTTTAAAAGGTACTTGTTTTCTTGCTTTCGTATGAAAGATCTTGGGCCACTAAAATATTTTCTTGGAATTGAGGTGGCTAGGAGTTCAGAGGGTATGTATCTCTGTCAACGCAAATATACCATGGATATCATCAAAGAAGCTGGGCAGTTGGGTTAGGTTGTAACCCTGCAGAGTTTCCTCTTGAACAGAACAACAAACTGGCCCTTTCTGAATCTCCTCTCTTGACACAACCGGGTACATACCGCCGCTTGATTGGTCGTCTCATATACCTTGCAGTCACTAGGCCAGACTTGTCATACTCGGTACACTATCTTGCTCAGTTTATGCAATCTCCTCGTGAAGATCATTGGCTTGCTGCTCTGCGTGTTGTAAAATATTTGAGTGGTAATGTTGGACAAGGCATCTTGTTACGTAGTGATTCAGATTTACAGTTAAATGGTTGGTGTGATTCAGACTATGCCAGTTGTCATCGCACAAGGAGGTCTGTCACGGGGTATTTTATTCAACTCGGCACTTCTCCTATCTCGTGGAAGACAACAAAGCAGCGTACGGTCAGTTTGTCTTCCACCGAAGCCGAGTACAGAGCAATGCGTTGTGTTGTTCAGGAACTTACTTGGTTAAAACGCATATTGTTAAGTTTGGCAGCCACTCATTCTCAACCTATGCGTGTTCTTTGTGATAGTAAATCAGCAATTCATATCGCGACAAATCCAGTTTTTCACGAACGTACAAAGCATGTGGAGATCGATTGTCATTACGTTTGTGATGAAGTAACAAATGGTGCGATTTCACTATATCATGTCGACACCACCGCACAGTTGGCAGATATTTTTACAAAGGCTCTTGGGACAAATGAGTTTTATTCGTTCAGGTCCAAGCTAGGCATCCATAATCTGCATGCTCCAGCTTGAGGGGGGGTATTGTGATATTTCCTATAATATCTTTCATATCACAGTCAAGGATACGATATCAATTGCATTGATCATCTGATATGATTCTGTATTTACTCTGTAATCTTTTACATTAGGAAATACTCTCTTGTATATATGTAATGGCTCATTCATCAATGGAATCAACACAATTCAACAGATTTTCTCTGCGTTCCTATAGAAGGAAACTTAAGTCATATCAAAATACATGAAAAAGGATCAAGAGTTTAAACGAAAAGGAGTTCGCTAACACTACTACCTTTGTCTAAGCCCAATAAGAAGAATCAGGCTTCTTCAAATCAGAAGCAGCGCTCAAGAGAGACTTGGCTGCTGCAATGTATCAGTCCAAGCTGGGGACTTGTTCAGTGAGCATCGTCTGAGACTGCCCCCCTTAGTGACTAAAATATTGTCATCTTATTCCGTTGTCTTGTTACTTACATGTACCCCAATATTTTTAAGCCAATATCACACCAAGAGCGTTTAGAATGGCTATAACTTTTGGTTTAGTTATCTGGTCTTTTATATAGTCATGGGCGTGTGAACCCTGGTTTCTTCGCGGGTCACAGGCGGATAAGGATAAAAAGAAGACGGATGGATAAAAGAATCAGTAAGAGACATGTCGAATCGATGAGATTAAGAAGAAATAAAGAAGAAGGAAAGAAGAAATAATGTGTCGGTTTTGATTTTTTTTCCCGGTAAATAACCTTTATCTTATGTACTTTTTTTTGGTGTCTTATACTAAGCATTGTCATTTTCCTTTTTTAAATAACCACCAATTTGGTTTCTCCATTATAATCTTCACTAGATTTTAACCCGCAGGACAATTTTTTAAAAAATAATAACATTTTTAGTTTATTTTGTTTAGTTAAATAATAATTTTGTTTGGATTTTCAATTATTAGAACAATAATAGGGGAATAAATACATAAATATGTAATTTATAAGCTATTGTTGGATTAAGTCACAATTTTACCAGTGATTTAATTGTTTTACAAAATTTTAATTAAATTATCCTGATTTAATATGTCTAATATTCTTATATTAGTGGTATTGACCAAATAATTAAATGAAAATTTTAACATGTGTTTCAAAACCGAATTAATAATATTTTAATATTTATACTAATGTTAATTCAAACCGTCATGTTAATAACATGTCCCGCCACATAACAACAAATTGTCATATTAGTGGTTTAACCCATGTTTCAAAACCGTCATATTAGTGGTTTTTGTTGTGGGTGTTGTGTTTCGTTTGTGAAGTTGATATTTATACATAGAAAAAGCTTGATGAGCAAGGAGTTTATGGAAAAGAGAGATTTTAGTGTTTTCATATTTGAGTTGATAACATTATCGCAGAATAATATTCAGTTTCTTAACGCGATATATACTATATTAAATGTATTTCTTGATGCTAAAGATAAATATACCAGATTATTGAGTTTCTAAAGTTGGGTTCTCGTTTTTATGAACTTTATTAACATTATAATAATTATTGCGATTGTAATCATTTGTTACTCAAATTCAGCTGTGTCATTTAAATTTAAGAGATCATACAATCTCTAAAGATCTATTAAAATAGGTTTGGAGATTTTTATGGGATTAAAAATTTAATGCGTAGAGTTGTTTTTGGAAAAATCAAAATGTATAGATGTTGTCAAGCTATTTATGGCAATAAACGTATCAAATTAGGTTGATTTAGATAGTTCCATTAATTGAGTTTCTACAAAATGTTATTTTAGGAAAATCGTTAGGGGTTAATGTTGTAAATAAAAGAAAATAAATAAGCAAAACTTAAAGGACGTAAACCAAAATATACTTTAAAAATGTAATATAGATTTGGTAATATATAATTGGAAATTAATAATAAATTGTGTGATAACAATTGACAAATTTTCCCAGCAATTTTATGAAAAGGATGAATGTTTTAAACTGTGTATATAAATTATCTATGAATTTACTCCACATTTTAAACTATGTATATAAATTAACTTAAAAATAGTGATAAATTAATAAAAATTAAAACTGATAAATGAATATATTTTCTTGGTCCCAATTTTTTCTTATGGTTTTGTTTAAGAAGCGGTAAATTAATAACTTTATAAATGAACTCTATACATTATACACTTTTTAAAAAAATGATGAATATGTTTCATACTTACCAAAGGTAAGAGATGCTCTAGATAACATATTATATACACATATTTTAATCCATTAATTAAAGTTTATAAAAGTAAACAATTAGTATAATTCATATAAAAAAACCAATTTACTTTTATTTTCATTGCACATATAAACTATATATACTAAGAAAAATACTTAGGTTCACTCCTAAACCTTTTTGTTCACCCTCTCTCCTCTCAGCCAATCAGAATCTTCTATCTAATTTTTCATTTTTAAAAAATCAAAATTAAATTAAAAAGCAAAACAAATTAAGGAAACAAATTATGTATACTTTAAATTAAGGAAAATTAAATTTTGCATTGGTTTAGATATTTAAAATTAAAACAAAATTATGTGTCGGTTTGGGTTTACAAATAAGATGATTAGAGTTTAGATTTTACAATCAAAATGAAATTATATGTCAGTTTGAGTTCACAAATGAGATGGTTATGGTTTAGATTTACAAGTAGAACGAAATTATATGTCGGTTTAGGTTCACAATTGAGATGGTTAGGGTTTATATTTTACAATTAGAACAAAATTATATGTCGGTTTGGGTTCACAAATGAGATGGTTAGAGTTTAGATTTTACAAGTAGAACGAAATTATATGTCGGTTTGGGTTCACAAATGAGATGGTTAGGGTTTATATTTTACAATTAGAACAAAATTATATGTCGGTTTGGGTTCACAAAGTAGATGGTTAGGGTTTAGATTTTACAAGTAGAACAAAATTATATGTCGGTTTGGCTTCAAAATGAGATGGTTAGGATTTAGATTTTACAAGTAGAACGAAATTATATGTCGGTTTGGATTTACAAATGAGATGGTTAGGATTTAGATTTTACAATTAGAATGAAATTATATGTCGGTTTGGGTTTATTAAAGAGCGGTTTAAGTTTTTAATTTTATAATAATGTATAAAGATTTTATTTCCTTTTCTATAATGGGGAGAATGAATAGGTTATATTGTAAAACTAGATAATGACCCGCGGTATACCGCGGGGTAAGTTTTTTTATTTTTTATTTTTTTTTGTTAATGTACTATTGTAATACTAATTTTGCTAATATACTCTTTTGTTAATTTTAGTGATTTAATGTATAAACCATGGTATACCGCACAATAATTTTTGTTTACTATAATCTTAATTAAATCAGTTTGATTCGACATATTTTATATTGGTGTTGTTAAAACATTAAAATGAGGATTTAATCCGTATTAAAATATCATAATACTGATAGTTTATTTTTTAGTATTATTAATTCAATCCTGTAATATCATATAATCCGTCATGTAATATAACTCGTTTGTGTAATTTTGAAAATTTAATATGTTTAAATATTTATAATTTTAAACCTTTTATTAAGTTTAGATATATCAGTTATAAATTATAAACTTCTTAAAATTTTATAATTGACTATATATGTATGTTGAACACACACTTTTTATATTAATTGAGTAATATATGTTTGTTTAAAAAAATTCAAATCACAATATATGCAGGAAAAATACACCTTTTTATTAACTTCATGTATTATATGATGATTCACTACATTTAAATTTTAAAATCAAAAAGAGATGATAGGAGATTTTTTTTTTAAATATGGAATAAATCTTATAAATATCTATATTCATTATAAAACATTATATATATGAATATTTAAAATATTTTAATTGTGTTTGGTTATAAGGATAGTAGAGAAAGTTAACTAAACTTGTTTGGATATAAATATAAGCATTAAATAGCATTCAATGTAAAAACTTTCCAAAAATTATTTTGAGCAAAAACTGCTGCAAAAATACTAGTATAGATAGAAAGCCAAATTATATTGTACTGATATTATTGAAAAACTACAATTTAATTAAAATACTACTATCTCTACAATGAAAAGTAAAAAAAAAAAAAAAAACTTTTCGATGATTTAAATATTTAAGGAACTATATGATACTGTTCCTATATAATAATAAAAAATACACAGTATACACCTAAAACATGGAAACTGGGGACTACATAATATATAGATGCATATATTGTACATTTATAAAGTACAAAAATTAGTTATATAAATAGTTAATCTACCAAACAAAATACATTTTACGTTTTTCAAAACAAATTTGGTCCCGCGATGTACCACATGTGATTATCTAATTTTTTTTTAACTAGAGAAAAAAAAACTAACTAGTATATGTAGGTTTTTTCATAACTATTTTCCCCCAAAAAGAACCAAAAAAAAAACAAATCATTTAGACTACTTAAATATAGTTCATATTTTTATCAAAAAAAAAATTGAAGTATATAGAGTTTCATATAGAGAACATATTTTTATATATCGAAGGTATCACTAGGATTGCGTTAATTTCCAGTGAAAGAATGTACAACATCGACATGACAAACGCTGTGGTGGAATTAGATGATGGAATGATGAACGCTGTCATGGAGCGCGATGCAATGATGAGGCAACAAATAGAAACTTCAGAAGCCGTGTATCAACCACCGTCCACCGTAATTCAGAATCCGCCGGTTAACTCATTCATCAACATTCAGGCAACTGAAACAACCTCTACAACTATGGCAGAGTGCAAGTGTCCTTGTGGTAAAACGTATGTGTTTGATGCATATGAGGGCATGGTTTTTATCAAACCGGAGTCTTCCCCAAATCATTTTCATACCGTCGTTACAACTAGCGAAAGCAATGATGAAAATAAAACAGAGCTTTCTTGCCCTTGTGGCTCAAAAATCTAAGCTATGGCTGCTGGGGGAATGCTTTTGATTAGCACATCTTCCCGTTGAGGTTTTGGTTTTCGTGTTCTTTTAATAAAAACGATATGTGTTCTGAATCAATTTGCTTATTAAAGTCAAACCTTAGAGTTGTAAAAACGAAGATGCAGCCAATATAGAAAAGAACTTCTTTTCTTATTAAGAATCACTTAAACAATCTTACAAGATATGTTTAATCAGATTTACACACAGTCAACACGACTTGCCACTGACCAATTCTTAATCTAACCAAAATCCCTAAGAACCCTAAAAGCTTTCTCGCTTAGTTCTCTAAAATTCTTCTTGAACGGCCAAACAACATGTTTGTCCAATAAAACAATATATAGAAAACCTCCTATGACCTACTTTCCTATTAAAGGATAAGTCCAAATCTTCTTAATAAATATGATAATAACTTGTTCTTTAATCAAAGAGTCTCTAAAAAATACAGCCACATCACTCGATCTCCGTTACGGTTTCTCCGTGTGAACCTCTTTTCCAGACTCCTACAGACCAGCCTTGTAGCAACCAAAGTCTTCATGCTTTCATTCTCCCCCTTTTTATCTGAATGTGACAACTCAAGCTCCATATGTGAATAGTACTAGAATCTTCCAAAAACATAAGCTTCAGCCACATTCAGCTACAACATCACCATCATCACCAATATCATCATCTCATCATACTCCCCCAGCATGAGTGCACATTCATATAAAAACAAAGATGAAGACATATATGTAGAGAGACACAACAAGCTTCCTATCATGCCTTGTACCAAAAATAATCCTCATGAGCTTTTACAATGTTCTTAGGTTTAACCTGTGAAACAAAACAATGTTGCAGCACTCCTTGAGAATTCAGCTGAACATGACAAACGGTTTGCTCAACAAATGCAACTGCAGCAGACTGATTCGTATGACCTTGCAACTGTTTAGATGTAGCTAAGACTCCTGATGATTCATCATTCCAATCATTACTATTGGATCTAGTTGATTCAGTTGTGACTTTTTCTTGTACAGGTGGTTCTGCAACATGCTTCTGTAGAACCTCAGGTTCAACTCCAACACCTTCTTCAATGAGTATCTTCGAGAGATTGCAGCATAGGTTGATTTCCTCAGACTCTTTGCAACCTTGATCATACTTTTTCTCATCATTCTCGAAATTTTTATTGTACAAATCCTTTTTAGCCACCCAGACTCTAGAAAAATGAAAGGGATCAATAAAACACTTTCTTGCCATCCAAAGCTCCTTGATCTTGTTCTTAAACTTGTAACAGAAAGATCTCACATGCCCACTTTTACCACAATGAAAGCATTCATAAACCCTTCGTCCTCGCTTGGATTTCGTCCAACCTTTTCGCTCACAAGAAGATATATGTTGATGTCGTGTGTTCCTGGTTTGTGCTACAGGGGCTTCCTGTTGAACCACTTTTCCCAGAATACTTGACTCAGCTTCATGATTTACATTGCTCTTAACGAAGCTTACTGATTTATCACGAGACAACAGCTCAACAGTCTCCTCTTTGTGATAACCCAGACCTTGATGCTGAGATCCTACAATTCCCATAGATAGTATCTCATCAAGCTTTTTGCCACCATTATTCAACATCCTAATCTTCTTGTGATTCTCATTCAGCTCTCTTTCCAGACTTGTTGCTTTTTCTTTTTCCAAACCATACTTTTCTTGAAGTGCCTTCAGTTTCTTTTCTAATACTTCTTTCTCAGAAGAAGGAAGTTCCTCACCAATCAATCCTTCAGAATTATTTTCTTCAAGCATATTGACTTTGGCTTCCAAACGCAGCTTTTCCTTTATAAGAACCAATTTTTCGTTGCACAATTGGACCCAGTTGTCGTACAAAACACAGTAGCTCTCTTTTGAAATCGACTCTTCACCATCATCATCTGAGCTTTCATCAGCTATATCATCACTCTTAGCACTGTATGCAAAAAGATTCAGCAGTCCTCCTTCTTTTTCATCCCCATCACTCTCTGATTCTGAATCACTAAAGCTAACATATGCCTTATTATTTCCTTTCACCATGTTTGGACATTCAAATTTTAAATGTCCAATCCCTTTACATTCAAAGCACTTCATCTCTTTTCGCTTAACCATTGGACACTCAGGTTTGTAATGACCAAAACCACAACATTCAAGACACTGAATCTCTTTTCTCCGATCAACTTTTTCTTTCTCAGATCTATTTGGCCTAGAACAAGACCTCTCTGTAGCACTTTGATTCCAGCGAGATAACTCTCGTCCCTGCCCTTTTTCAACTTGCTCTAGAGCTTTCCCAAAGTTCCTGGCCATCAAGGACATGTTATCTTTAATCTCTTTCAGCTGGTCGTTTGTGTCATCTACCTTGAATGCAATCCCTTTGCCATGAATTCTCTGTTCTTCAGCGACCTCCATCTCTTCTGACTTCAACATACCAACCAGATCTTCAAATTTCAAGGTATCCGTGTTTCCAGAGACTCTCATGACAGCTTTGTGTGCTGCATACTTAGATGGGAGACACCTAATTAATTTTTTAACCAACTTGGTATTCTTGTAGGTTTTACCAAGATTCTTAGCTTCATTGGCGATAGAGCTCAATTTAGCACTGAATTGAGAGATTGTCTCATCTGGATCCATCCTTAAGACTTCAAATTGAGAAGCAAGCTGATCCAATCTTGTTCTTTTAACACTCGAATTCCCTTCATGAGACTTCTGCAGAATATCCCAAGCTTCTTTAGCTGACTCACAACCTTGAACAAGCTTAAAATCATCATCGTCAACAGCTCCAAATATTGCATTAAGTGCCCTAGCATTATATTTAGACAAGTTCTTTTCTTCTACCGTCCAGCGTGCCTTAGGTTTAGTGATCTTGTCACCAGCTTCGGTTTTCTCATAGGGAGGTTCCCATCCTTCTTCCACAGCCGTCCAAGCATCCTCACCTAGATTTCGGATCAGCTGAACCATGCGCACCTTCCAGCGACCATAGCCTTGTTCATCCAAGATCACAGCCCTCTGAAGCAACATCAACTCATTACCCGACTGCATCATTATCCCAAGATCTCAACCTGTAGCGAGTATAGAGCTCTCGTCGGTTGACTGCTCTGATACCAATTGTAAAAACGAAGATGCAGCCAATATAGAAAAGAACTTCTTTTCTTATTAAGAATCACTTAAACAATCTTACAAGATATGTTTAATCAGATTTACACACAGTCAACACGACTTGCCACTGACCAATTCTTAATCTAACCAAAATCCCTAAGAACCCTAAAAGCTTTCTCGCTTAGTTCTCTAAAATTCTTCTTGAACGGCCAAACAACATGTTTGTCCAATAAAACAATATATAGAAAACCTCCTATGACCTACTTTCCTATTAAAGGATAAGTCCAAATCTTCTTAATAAATATGATAATAACTTGTTCTTTAATCAAAGAGTCTCTAAAAAATACAGCCACATCACTCGATCTCCGTTACGGTTTCTCCGTGTGAACCTCTTTTCCAGACTCCTACAGACCAGCCTTGTAGCAACCAAAGTCTTCATGCTTTCAAGAGTTGCGTATATATTTACCAAAACAATTTTAGACATGAAAAATAGAAAACTTTAATTTACGCCCTTTTTTAGCAGTTTAGATTCTAGATTCGAATGTTAAGAGTTGCGTCCACTTGAACAATAAGCAAATTTTGCGGGGATGAACACGCCCAAAATGTGATTGAACAGGCGATCTTCCACAAGCGGATGAAAACAGCTTCCGGAAGTGAGTTATGAGCAATTATGGTATGCCGAGCATCACTTCTCATAATTGCTTTGTCTAGCAAAGTCATGTATCCAGTTATAGAGAAACCTGAAGAACCATATCCGAACAATTCTATAGCTTCCTTACTTGGTTTCTAAGCGTGAATAAAGAAACTGGTTTCTAAGCATGAACGGTCAGAGATCACAATGCTAGCTAGAAACACAAGGATTCATCGAAAAAACGACATAGAGCAACAAGGTCGATTAGATTACTCACTTGTACAAATAACCTTCCATCAACAAAGCCTCTGCTAGAAGCCATAATCCCAAGACTGTAATACTTTGTAACCATATTAAAGATACATAATACTTTGTAACCATATTAAAATTTTAAACTTTTTGTAAATCTCAACTATTAGTAGAAAATGCCAATCTCAAGCAATATGTGTGGAAAAGACAAAAACTGAAACTCTATCTCTCTTCGGTTGGGTCAAATTTTATTCGTTTACTAATTTACTCAACATCATCATCCTAAATACACAATTCATCTATGATTGCGTTGATTATGTAAATAGTAACTACTTGAGCCGAATATAAGTGAAAGCCCAGATTTATTGGCCCTCTAAAGGCCCAATTACGTATGTCAATTTGGCGCGAATATTTCCCGCCTAGTCGACGAGGAAACCCAATAAACGAGTGGTATTGTGCCCTGATTCCGTCGCCGGAGGAAAAGTGAGAGAGAGAGAGAGAGAGAGAGGAAGAGAAAATGGCGGGAGAAGATTCTTCAGATAACCAGCCGTCGTCACCAACTTCACCTTCTTCCGCTGGATTCAACACAGATCAGTTACCTATAAGTACGAGCCAAAACTCCGAGAATTTCTCCGACGAAGAAGCCGCTGTCGATACCCAAATCATCAGGGATGAGCCAGAGGGAGCGGATGAGGAAGAAGAAGAAGAAGAAGGAGAAGATCTCTACAACGATAATTACTTGGAAGATTATCGGAAGATGGATGGGAATGATCAGTATGAGTCTAATGGATTAGATGATTCCGTCGAAGATGAGAGAGATTTAGATCAGGTTATGCTTGACCGTCGTGCGGCAGAGGCTGTACTCGATGCTCGTGAGACTCGAGCTGCGAACCGCAAGCTTCCTCATCTTCTTCATGATAATGGTAAATTAAAAAAAATCCCCAAATCTCTTGTTTCAGTACTGTAATCGGAACCCTAATTGAACCCTGGATTTAGATTTGAGTTGGGTTGTTTTTGTATACAGATTCAGATGATTGGAATTACAGACCTACGAAGAGGTCTCGGACTACGGTTCCACCAAGAGGTAATGGTGATCCTGATGGAAACCCTCCAAGTTCGCCAGGAGGGTCACAGCCAGATATCTCAATGACTGATCAAACTGATGATTATCAGGATGAGGTATGATTGTGAATCCTTTATACTTACTTCGTGGTGCTAGGTGTGTGTTATGCTAGTGCTGATGGTTGGTTAATTTCTTAATACAGGATGACAATGAGGATGAGGCAGAGTTTGAGATGTATCGGATTCAAGGAACTCTGAGGGAATGGGTTATGAGAGATGAAGTGAGACGTTTCATTGCCAAGAAGTTCAAAGACTTTTTGCTTACCTATGTGAAACCAAAGAATGATAATGGAGATATTGAATATGTTCGTTTGATAAACGAAATGGTTTCAGGTACTTTCATTTTCTTTTTGCTATAGTTGCATGAGTTCCTTCTTTACTGGTAAATGTACAAGCATTAGATCTCTGAACTATCAATGTATGGCTTATTTGCAGCTAATAAGTGTAGTCTGGAGATTGATTATAAAGAATTCATACATGTCCACCCGAATATTGCCATCTGGTTGGCGGATGCTCCACAACCTGTTCTTGAAGTTATGGAGGAAGTTACGGAAAAGGTCATCTTTGATCTGCATCCAAACTACAAGAATATTCACACAAAGATCTATGTTCGTGTTACCAACCTACCAGTTAATGATCAGATTCGGAACATAAGGTACTACTATGTCTGAATTCATGGATAAAGATGATGAGTTTTGTTATTCCTCACTAGATTTGAACTTAATCTTTTTTTTGTGAATTGTTAGGCAGATTCATCTTAACACAATGATCCGCATTGGTGGAGTTGTCACAAGGCGTTCTGGGGTCTTTCCTCAACTGCAGCAGGTGAAATATGATTGTAACAAGTGCGGAGCAGTTTTGGGACCTTTCTTTCAAAACTCTTATTCAGAAGTCAAGGTCGGATCTTGTTCTGAATGCCAGTCAAAAGGACCGTTTACTGTTAATGTCGAACAGGTAGGATTCCATGTCCTCTCTAACATTTTCCATTAAAGTCAATGTAAGCTCTAAATTGGAATGTGAAATTGACCACAATGTTAATTTACTCTCTTGTTTCAGACAATATACAGGAACTATCAGAAGCTTACAATCCAAGAGAGTCCAGGAACAGTGCCTGCTGGACGACTTCCAAGACATAAAGAAGTTATCCTGCTGAATGACCTTATTGATTGTGCACGTCCTGGAGAAGAAATTGTATGTTCACCATACGTTACTCTTCTTGAATACTTTGCACACCTGTGTATGGTAGGTGATTGATTTTTTCTTGCATGAGATGTTTTGCAGGAGATTACTGGCATATATACCAACAATTTTGACCTATCTTTGAACACAAAGAATGGATTTCCTGTCTTTGCCACTGTGGTGGAAGCTAACTATGTTACAAAGAAGCAAGACCTCTTTTCTGCATACAAGCTAACCCAAGAAGACAAGACACAAATCGAAGAGCTGTCCAAGGACCCACGTATAGTTGAACGTGTAAGTTGGATTTAAGTCCTCCTAATAAGTCTTTTGAATTGCTTCAAAGGCATCCCTGTTGACATCAATGCAATTTATCTTTCAGATCATTAAGTCAATCGCTCCGTCAATATATGGCCACGAAGATATCAAAACAGCTCTTGCTCTTGCTATGTTTGGAGGCCAAGAGAAAAATATTAAAGGGAAACACAGATTGCGTGGAGATATTAATGTACTTCTACTAGGTGATCCAGGAACAGCAAAATCACAATTTCTGAAGTAAGAAAACTATCTTGGCCAGCTGACTTCATTAATTCCTGTGGTGAATATTTTCATTAACTGCATAAATGTTTCGTCTAGGTATGCTGAGAAAACTGGACAAAGAGCTGTCTACACGACTGGAAAGGGAGCTTCTGCTGTTGGTCTAACTGCAGCAGTACACAAGGATCCAGTTACAAGGGAGTGGACACTTGAAGGAGGGGCTCTTGTACTTGCTGACCGAGGAATTTGTCTTATCGATGAGTTTGACAAGATGAACGACCAGGACAGGTAACGAAATGCAACTAATGATAATTACTTTTCTGAACAAAATGGTGCTGACCATATAAGTTTCGTAACCAGGGTGAGTATCCATGAAGCCATGGAACAACAGAGTATTAGTATATCAAAGGCAGGAATTGTTACTTCTCTTCAAGCGCGTTGCTCTGTTATTGCCGCAGCTAATCCAGTTGGTGGAAGGTAAATAAGTAACTAATGCCCCAAATTCACTGATCTAAAATTTGTCATTTTGATCTTGCTAAAGTGTTTGTGACATTGCAACTTCAGGTACGATTCATCCAAGTCATTCGCACAAAATGTTGAGTTGACAGATCCGATCCTTTCTCGTTTTGATATATTGTGTGTTGTCAAGGTATTTTTCTAAACCTCTGCTTCTTGTTCTTGCTATCATATCATTGATTGTGTTAACTTTTTTGGTTATCGACATGACTTAAACCAATTATATGGCTGCAGGATGTGGTTGATCCAGTTACAGATGAAATGCTTGCTGAATTTGTTGTCAATAGCCACTTCAAATCACAACCCAAAGGTGGTAAGATGGACGATAGCGAGCCCCAAGATGGCATTCAGGGATCTAGCGGTTCTACTGATCCAGAGGTTTGTGATTTTCAGGTGTAGCTGCTTCTTTGAAGTTTCCATGTTTTCGTGTCTTGATCGAAATATTATTTTATATACAGGTGCTTCCCCAGAACCTGCTGAAGAAATACTTAACATACTCGAAGTTATATGTATTCCCAAAACTGGGTGAACTAGATGCCAAGAAGTTAGAGACTGTGTATGCTAATCTAAGACGAGAATCAATGGTAGGTTTCATTTCTTGATTTTAATTGTACTGCTGAGTTTATGTCTTTCTCAAGTATTATGTTATAGTCTCTTACCTGCTTTAATCTTTCGTTCAGAATGGACAAGGAGTTTCCATTGCGACAAGGCACCTTGAGTCCATGATCCGAATGTCTGAAGCACATGCTAGGATGCACCTTAGGCAGTATGTTACAGAAGAAGATGTTAACATGGCCATTCGAGTCCTGCTTGACTCTTTCATATCAACCCAGAAATTTGGTGTCCAGAGAACTCTAAGAGAGGTATTAGAGAACTTCCATTCAGGTGTTCGGTGAGCTTTGTATCTATGGATTCTGATGTCTGAATTGATGGAACTTATTTACTCCTGTGCAGAGTTTCAAACGATACATTACATACAAAAAGGACTTCAACTCATTGCTGCTTGTTCTTCTGAAAGAGCTCATAAAGAATGCCTTGAAGTTTGAAGAAATCATTTCAGGATCAAATTCAGGACTACCATCTATCGAGGTTAAGATAGAGGAGCTGCAGACAAAGGTACTTGTCATATATGATTAGGCTACTATCAGAAGCACGCTTCCTACAGATATTTGTCACTAACTCTTATTTATGTCTACATTTCAGGCCAAGGAATACGACATTGCAGATCTACGGCCGTTCTTTTCAAGCAATGAATTTTCCAAAGCTCATTTCGAGTTGGACAATGGTCGAGGAATGATCAGGTGTCCTAGAAGGCTAGTCACTTGGTAAACGACAAGGCGAGCTTCAAGTCACTATCAACTTAGGTTTATAATCGCATTAAAAATGTTGGATTATTAGGACGATAGTTTCGTTTTGTGTTAAAGATTATGAGTTGCTCAAGAATTTGCAGTAGGCATTTTAAGATATTATTGCAGCTTTCTTTTTTTCTTAAAACTTTTGAGCCTTGAATTTGAGAAGAACGCATATGATTAACTTGTCCACCGGTTTTGAGTTGCTCAAATTGTAAATTTTGAAAATTTGGCCTAAAGTTACATTTACCAAACTTAAAAATGACGTTTAATTATGCGTTGATAATTAATCACCGTCTAATGCTACTCTTATTGGGCACAAAGTTAAATTTTGTATCCAGAAATAACTAATCTTTATATAATTCGAATTTGAACCAAAAACTTTAACATTAACATTAACAAAACCATCCATCTTAACTCAGGTATACGCATTATTACTAAACCGGAAATCTGAAATCACAAAGAAAAACCGAACCAAAAAATACAGTACTAAGCGGTGACGTCAGGACTACATGCCGTTTGTAACTAAATTAAAAAAGCAAAGCAACAACATCTGTCGACTGGATTCGTGTGGGGTTGTTCGTCGACAAACTTGTTTTGTTTTCGCAATTCGGAGTAGTTCCGTTCCGCTCTCGCTCTCAGTTCCGATTAGGGTTAAGAAAAGCTCCGTTTGGTGAGACTTCGTCGTCCTTCTCGATACTCTCTGATTCATCATTGGCCCTGGTATGTGCTTTCGTCTACTAGTTAGGGTTTTTGCTCCTCTCTTTTCGCTATCTACATGTCCTCCCTCTGAAATTATTGAGCTCGAAGTTGGGATATTTTGCTCTTCAGATTAAGCCGTAAGTTGTAAAGGAAGCTCTATTTTGTGGGAGAATGTCGAATAATCCTCCCCCGTCTTCTGGTGCCCAGGTGCGAAAAGTGCCAAAGTTGGCTCTCTCTCTCTCTCTCTCTTAGTTCGTTCTGGAATTCGAAGCAACTCAATTGATATGTTCTAAGCAATTTGATTTTAGCGAAGGTCTTCGATACAATTAATTGAGAAGCTCTCTTCAGCTTAGACTAGAGAGACTTTGACGAAGTTTAATTGATCATGCTCATACGAATTAGGTTTCTTTGATCTCTAGTCTCTCTCATTGATGTAGCGAAAGATTTATAGTGTTAGTTTCTCCACCTACTACTGATTTCCACTAGTCTGTTATCTATAAGATGTGCTTATGAGACTATTTTTCCAGCAGTTTCGGCCGATGGTTCCTGGGCAGCAGGGTCAGCATTTTGTTCCTGCAGCTTCACAGCCTTTTCATCCCTATGTACATGTACCTCCAAATGCTCAGAGTCAGCCTCCACAGTTTTCTCAGCCCATACAGCAGCAGCAGCAGCTCTTTCCAGTGAGACCAGGTCAGCCTGGTCATATTACATCATCGTCACAGGCTGTATCAGTTCCTTATATTCAAACAAACCAGATTCTCACTTCTGGATCTACTCAACAACAGCCAAATGCACCTCCACTGACGGGCTTTGTTACATCTGGACCTCCATTTTCTTCTTCATATACTGTGAGACTTCTGTTCTTATATTTGTGTGCGGATAACCTTTATGTACGATTCGTTTTCATTTTCCTAGTGGATTCTTGTTCCTACAGTTTGGACCATCAACTTTTCCTCAGCAACAACCACCACCATCATTGGTCCAACCAAATTCTCAGATGCATGCAGCCGGCGTCCCTCCAGCAGCAAACGCTTGGCCTGTTCCTGTAAATCAAAGTACATCACTTGTTTCCCCTGTGCAGCAGACTGGGCAACAAACACCAGTCGCACATTCCACAGACCCAGTAAGTGGCTACGATTACTGATCATAAATATGTTTTGGTGACTTGTATTGATGCTTAAATCTGTTACTAATTATGAAACCATCTCTTACTAGAATTCCAAATCATATTATGTTGAGTTGTCTTCTACCATTTATAGCGTTTCAATCTTCCTCTGGACTATTTTGAGATAGTATTTGTATATGAATCGAGCGTTCCTCAACTGATTAGCAAAGTTTTATATAGACATCGAATTGTTTAGATTTATTAAATACTATGTGCACCTCCTCTGGACCTTGACTTAGCTTAAACTCGAATAAGGTTTGAAAACGTACGGTTTTGTTGATGAGAACCCAAAAACTCTTCCAAGCCGCAAGAGGCCCCTAGCAAACCACAAAATACTTGATACCTCTACACATCAGAACCTTTTCCTATATATACTCAATTACTAACTAGCTGATATGGCATTGTTGATGACCTCTTATCAAACTTATTTGTATTTCTTTATGCACTATTTCTCCTATGCAATTGTAGCTTAAAAATTCATGTTGGATTTTGATTCCAGGGAAGCTCGACTCCACAATCTGCATCTGACTGGCAGGAGCATACATCTGCTGATGGGAGAAAGTATGTTACTGAATCACTGTTTCATGTTTTGGCACCAATTATCGTCCTACATGTTTCTCTTTGTACCGTAGTTTAGTGTTCATGCAGTTCCCAATCGAAATTGATTAGTTTAGTTGGAAATTGTTCGTAAGCTTCTCATATTTTGAACCTTTCATAAGGTCCATGCAGATGTTTGTGTCATGGCTTTAAGTCTATGGAGTCTAAAACTTTTCGGGTGATCTGATAAATACTTATCTTTTCTAGGTATTATTACAACAAGCAGACTAAACAATCAAGCTGGGAGAAACCTCTTGAACTGATGACACCACTTGAGGTGAGACTTATAAAGTAGCCAGTCTTCTATGATGATTTTTATCTTGCTGGTCGTTGAATCTTATCAGTCTTTTAGTTGGTGTGTCCACTTTACTGTTATGTAAACGGTTGCATGCTTTGTCTAGAAAAATGATGTTGAACTGTGTCATTTGCGTATTCTTTTCCACTGATTTGGAGACTCACTGGTAACTGTGAAGATATATAATGACTGCTACGTGCTCATCTAAAGCAGCTTTCACTTTATTAAAACAGGCTACCGATGCTCCGCTGTTTCTTACTTCTTTTGTGTAAATTCTTAGGTGACAACTTTATAGTCAGGCTGGGATCGGATGGCTAATTTATGATGTTTGTTCTATTAAATATTTTTCTGATCGTCTTTTTCTTGTTTTATATTAAAATTATGTTTTTTTAGACTCTGTCCTTGTTTTCATTATACGAATAGAAGAACTTCGATAGTATTCTTGTCTCACTTTCTTCAGTGGTATGCTGTGCTGTTTAGTAGTATATTTGAGCCCTCTCTGCTTATTTCTGTTTTACATAACTATTTTTTTTTTGCATCAAATCTGTATATGCATGTTGTTTTTTAACTTTGTTGGAAATCATATACTAGAAGAATGATATTTGAATGCAAATGGCAACCAGTTTGGGGGTATTTTGAAACAAGTTATTTGATTGACCTAATAAAATCCTGTCTTGGTTTCTTTCTTGACGTTTATGAACTTAATTTGGTTGATTGGCCTGGTAAAATCCTGCCTTGTTGATATATTCATTGCTACGATGCATATAGGAGCACATACGTCTTTCTTTTTTCCACTTTGATCCCGTAACCTTTTAATGACATTCTGGGTTTCTGTAGAAACAGACTTGATTGATTGATCAAAATCTACCATGTATATGCATTTTTATAGTTTCTTGCAATCTAAAATCTTTTTCTACAGCGGGCAGATGCATCCACTGTATGGAAGGAATTTACAACAGCTGATGGAAAGAAGTAGGCATCTTTGAATTTCTTTTGGTATTTGTATAATGCTTATTTTCTATTGTTGCAACTGATTAGTTGATTCAATTTACACAGATATTATTATAACAAGGTTACAAAGGAGTCTAAGTGGACAATTCCAGAAGATTTGAAGGTCTACCAATTTATTTCTCTCTCATATACATTCCCCAATGCAAAGCCTATGTTAAACCTGTGTAGTTGTTGTATGCAGTTAGCACGGGAACAAGCCCAACTAGCTAGTGAAAAGAGGTCCCTTTCCGAAGCTGGATCTACTCCTCTGTCCCACAATGTTGCATCCTCATCTGATCCAACGGTTAGCTCTGCGACCTCTGTTGCTCCCAGCACATCTTCAACACTTCCTGGACATTCTTCAAGCCCTATCCAAGCGGGTTTGGCTGTACCTGTCACCCGTCCTCCCTCAGTTGCTCCTGTTACTCCAACGTCTGCTGCAGCTACTGATACTGAGGCTACTGCAATGTACTATTTTTCCTTGGGAAGTTTTGTTTGATGATTATACACTCTATCATGCCTCTGAATTTAGGTTTTGTGCCCATCTTAACAGAAAAGCAGATAATTTACCGTCTCGGGGGGCAAATGATTCAAATAATGGAGCTACAGCACAAAACAACGAGGCATGATTTTAACTATTCTTTTCTACAATGATTTGCCTAGATTCTAAAAGTTTATTCATATGTTTTCCGTTTGCCTGTTTCTACTTCAGCTTCATGTAAACAGAGTTCACATTAACATGTTCGAGTTATTGGAAAAGTTATGTATAATAATTACTATACGTGTGATGATGTGGTGGTGTCATGAATATTTATGGTCAAGCGTTACATCATGGTATGCTTTCTCATTATTTCGAATGTTTTGTTAGGCTGACAATAAGGAAATGTCGGTGAATGGAAAAGCAAATCTGTCACCTGCAGGCGACAAAGCAAATGTTGAGGAACCTATGGTATATGCTACTAAGCAGGTAATTTCTTATCCTATTTTCTCCTCATGATGTCTCTTTTCTGTAGCATAACGTTTTCGTGTGCAAGTGCAATTGTTTGCCATCCATCTATTTTTGTACTATTTTGGTTATTTTTTTTTCTAGGAGGCTAAAGCTGCTTTCAAGTCTCTTTTGGAATCTGTAAATGTTCATTCTGACTGGACATGGGAACAGGTAATGTGCTAGTATATGTGTGTCTTTGATCGATATTTCAGCATCCTCTTCCTAACCATCTACTTGCTTCATTGCTGACCGTATCATCTCCTTGAGTCCTTGTAGACATTGAAAGAGATTGTTCACGACAAAAGGTATGGTGCTTTGAGGACTCTAGGTGAGCGGAAACAAGCTTTTAACGAGGTATATAGTTTCTTAGTTCTTAGCTATAATGTGGAATTGCATTTTTTATTTACCTTGTCAAATAATGTGTTGCACTCTTTATTTGTGATGTAATTATGTTTTCACTGGTAAATTTCGACTTTCAGTAGCACTAATGCTTACACCTGACTGTCAAATTAAATTCTCCAGTATCTTGGTCAAAGGAAAAAAGTGGAAGCTGAAGAAAGACGAAGAAGACAGAAGAAAGCTCGGGAAGAATTTGTCAAGATGCTAGAGGTATGTACCAAAGGAGTCAGAAGTTCGGTGTTTGGTTTGTTTAGTGTGACTGATGACCTTTTGTTGTTCTAATAAAATTTCTTGACTTCAGGAGTGTGAAGAGCTTTCATCATCCATAAAATGGAGGTATGGCTTTCAGTTAATTATAAGATCTTTGGTTCTTTTCTTTATTGTATGCATGACATTTGCTAATGGAAACTATTTCCTCACCAGCAAAGCAATGAGTTTGTTTGAAAATGATGAGCGCTTTAAAGCTGTTGACCGTTCAAGGGATCGTGAAGATCTTTTTGACAATTATATTGTGGAACTTGAGAGGAAGGTAAATCATCTGGCTTCTTTTTTGGGGGCTTTTCGTTTTCATGTGTAGATTTGGCTGTTTGTTGTTTGGTATGATACTTTGTGCTGCTAAGCAAAACATGGCATGCCTATGCACATGAAGGTGTTGGACCAGAGAAATTTGTTTTTGTTATGACGGTTCAAATGGTTTTCTCGCTTGGTATGATGCAAGAGGCATGTCTTAAATCCACAGTAATTTGTGTGGGTGCTTAGATTGTCGCTGAGAAAATATCTGGTGCACGGGCATGATACTTTTTGAAGCATCGATTGAGAATACAATGTTTTGCTTTGTAGAAGGGGAAAGTTCATTAATTAAATTGACATCATGAATCCGCAATGTGCAGGAAAGAAATAAGGCACAGGAGGAACATCGGCAACATATGGCTGAGTATCGGAAGTTTCTTGAAACCTGTGACTTTATCAAAGTAAATCATTGTTTGTGATTCTTATTCCTGCAAACCTTTTTTTTCGTAGACCTTGCCATAATGCCTTTTATAATACTTGTTTTAAGGCTGGTACACAATGGCGCAAAGTTCAAGATAGACTGGAGGATGATGAAAGATTCTGTCTTGAAAAGATAGATCGCCTGATTGGTTTTGAGGTAAGTTATTTCATCAAGTAGTTCAGGATGCCACATTAGAATTTGTTTCTAATGTTTGTTATTCCAGGAATACATTCTTGAACTAGAGAAGGAAGAAGAGGAGCTGAAGAAAGTAGAGAAAGTAAGGTCAATGTTCAGGGTTGTAACCTAATTTTTCCTCTTAAAACTCCAATGCTCATGGTTTCGTTTTCTTGTGGAGCTAGGAACATGTAAGGCGGGCCGAGAGAAAAAACCGTGATGCATTTCGTACACTATTGGAAGAACATGTTGCTGCTGGTACCCTTACAGCCAAGACGTACTGGTTGGATTATTGCATTGAGGTGTCTCACCAGTTTAGACCCCTTTTCTGGAAAAATTATATTTTATATTGGATTCTTTCACTCAGTTATTTTGTGTACAGTTAAAGGAGTTGCCCCAATACCAAGCTGTTGCATCTAATACGTCTGGCTCAACTCCGAAAGACTTGTTCGAAGATGTCACAGAAGAGTTAGAGAAACAGGTAATTGGGACTAGATAAATTATATTTCTCTATGGGTAGATTTGCGTGAATCTGATAGTTGTGTTGTGATAATCTAATCATTTTTGTGTGTTTGATTGACAGTATCATGAGGATAAGAGTCGCGTAAAGGAAGCTATGAAATCAAGAAAGGCAAGTCAACGGATAGCTTGTATTTCTGCTTATTACTATACCAAACATTTTACTAATCCCTTTGTCTACCACCAGATTTCCATGGTCTTCTCTTGGCTGTTTGAAGATTTTAAATCTGCTATATTAGAAGATCTCAGTCCTCAACCAGTATCAGACATAAATTTAAAGGTACGGGCTTATTTGTGAAAAAACATGTGTCATCAGATAAATTAATCAACAGTTACTGTTATCTGATTTGTGTATATTGGAATAAATATATAAGCTACTGGTTCAAACTTCTGTTTCTATAGTTTAAATTGTTGTTCCTGGAATGCTTTAACCCATCTGACACCTGCAATGAGTTATTTTTCACGTACTTCTAGATTCATTTTTGATGAGATTTGCATAATCATGTCTTAACTAATGTTCTGGATAAAATTCTGATTGACAGATTGTCTTTAGTACAGCAGAGATGATGATATTCTTTCAAAGTTCAGTTGAAATATGCTCTGATATTTTTTTTCCCTTGTTTATCAGCTTATATATGATGATTTGGTTGAGAGAATGAAGGAAAAAGAAGAAAAAGAGGCCAGAAAGCTTCAGCGTATGGCTGAAGAATTTACCAATCTGTTGCGCACTCTCAAGGTATATCTTACCCGTGGTGACTTTCTATTCTGACTGGATTCTCTGGGACGTTAAACATAGTGTTATTGGTTTAGGAAATAACCGCAGCTTCAAATTGGGAAGATACCAAACCACTGATTGAAGAAAGTCAAGAGTACAGGTAAATAGTTTATAGCTTTGTATTGGATGCTTCACCGTAATTAAAACAAAAGGTTGTAGTTCTACCTTCTTAATGTCCCATTTCGAATATCTGCAGATCGATTGGAGATGAAAGTGCTAGCAGAGGGTTATTTGAGGAATACATAACGAGCTTACAAGAAAAGGCAAAGGAAAAGGAGCGTAAGCGTGATGAGGAAAAGGTACTGATTTGTCGTCCCAGGAAATTTATTTCTCTTTTATGTAAAAACGGGTCTCTAAGACTTTATTGTCTCTTTTCTTTTCAGGTTAGAAAAGAGAAGGAAAGGGATGAGAAGGAGAAGCGGAAAGACAAGGATAAGGAGAGAAGGGAAAAGGAAAGGGAACGTGAAAAAGAGAGGGGAAAAGAGAGGAGTAAAAGGGAAGAGTCAGATGGTGAGACTGCTGTAGAAGCGAGCGAAGGTCACAAAGAGGAGAAAAGAAAGGGAAAAGATCGAGACCGAAAACATAGGAGACGGCATCACAATTCTGATGAAGATGTCAGTTCTGATAGAGATGACAGAGAAGAGTCAAAGAAATCCTCCCGTAAACATGGTAATGATAGAAAAAAATCAAGAAAGGTACTCCCTAGACTTCAATTCTGAGTCAGCTAAGCTTGAAATTTGTTTGGTGGTATTAAGATTCAAAACTAAGAGGGTTATGGTTTCTTGCTAGCACGCAAACTCGCCTGAATCTGATAGTGAAAACCGGCATAAAAGACAGATGAAAGAACAAAGGGAGGGTGGTCGTCGAAGTGGTTATGACGAGCTAGAGGATGGAGAGGTTGGGGAGGATGGCGAAATCCGACATTAACCGCTGACAAGTGGTAAGAAGTGTTTCTTACATTTTTGCTTCATCTGAAACCGTTATACATCTCAATGTGCTTTCTTTCTTGATTCATCTTCACACTTTGTAAGGATACGTATACTTTCTTTTCATTTCTTTGTTAATTGGATAAATACCAAAATCTTTAACTATTACCGTCAATGGGAAAAAACATCCTAAAATAGACTGATTTCTACTTGGGTACGTCCTCTCTGTTAGTAACTTGGTTAAATGGGTTAAATGGAACTCTCTTTAGTAACTTGGTTAAATTGAATGTTCACCTATTTCAAAATTTTAAATTGGCACCATCAAATCCCAATTCCTGCCAGTCGCATGAAAGGTCAATGCATTTGTACGCAAGGTATTTCTAGTATGGAATCCAACCATCCTCAAAATAAATCCCTAGTTGGCTAGTTCTGTTAATCTCTCATACCTTTTGCCGGGAAGCAGTAAACTTAGCATCCTTAGTACTTAGTACTTGAACAAAAAGAAACGAAGTGACCTAGACAAATCTTTTTTTATCAATAACCTCAGACCAATCAATCGAATATTTATTAATACATAATTGATCTTCTCCATAACTTACACCTGCTAACACCCCAATTGACACTCTAATCAACCATTACAATTCATTACCATCTTTTGATATATTTCTTAGGCATCTACCATTGTCTTTCATATTTCGTTTACTTAGAGGCTCTTTTTGAGTATTCATACATCTTGTTAGAACATTTAACCAAAAGAAGTTGGCCTGCAATGAGGTCTTGGAACACTGGCTAACCCACAGCTTCAATTTAAAACATATCGTATGAATTGCTATATCCAATGACTAGAGATAACAAGTACTCATCATCTCTCATCGTTGTCTTCTCCTCCACTGCGCACTGCAACTATATCGATATTACAGTTGGTCCTCAAATTTTTCAACACTCATCTATTTATGATCTCTTGGCGACTGTGCCAAAAAGTACATGTACAATTTTGTGCATGTTGAATCTCAACCTCCATCCACTCACACGTTTATGGATGCTCGCCTTCACCACCGTCTTATCAATGAAGTAAGCAACTGCAACAACATAAATGAAATCACACATCATTAGAATCACCTTTGAACTGACATGCTAAATATAGAACAGATGTAAGCTAAGGTTCCAGCTTTGTACTACAAACAAACAATTTCTACAAAAAGACCAACATCTCGCTTTGTCTTACTATATATAATCACAACATACAAGCACCTACAGGATAATGCCAACGTTAGGAAATAGAGAATGCCTTCACATACCTCAAATAGTTCGAATGCGCTACCCTTCCGATACGTATCATCTTTCTTCTTGGACTCTGTAGGAAGCACACTGAATAACAGTGCTCTCCACCCAATAAGTAACACAGCAGTACTTCCCATTGTCACCAACAGAAAGCTAGAAGCCGGGATGTGACCCGATGAAGCTGACCTAATGACTATTCCAAGCTGCAATGAAAGGAACAACCTTTCATTAATTAACAGAGACACTAACATCCCTAAAAGGTACATGTCAAACACTATTACTAGCTAGATTGGTGCTTTTTCACATTGGTTAATGTAGCCTTACCGGAGCTCCAACAATCCACGATTTCGCAGCTGCAACCACAGCTTTAGACCGACCTTTCATTCCTCTCCCTTCCTCCGCATATCCTCCCAAGAAATACGCACTCAGAAACCACCCTGCCACACAAAGTTTCCATTTTTATTTGAAACAAAGCTTCTGAAACGCAAAACTGATAAGAGTAGGTGATAAAGAACCAATACCAGCAATAAAAGGGTCAGCTGTGTGGAGAGTGTCAATGGAGAAAACAGGGAAACCATGGCTAAATCTCCCAATTGCAGAGAAGGTAAGCAAAGCCAATACATCTCCACCAGCAAGTAACGCCACACGTCTGAAGATAAAATTACACACAAATTGAAATAACAAAAAAAAAAAAGCAAACCATTCCCAAAGTAAAGTAAGAGTTTTTATTACCCCCATTTGGTGAACTTCGAAGATGAAGTGGAAGATGATGGCTTATCGAATTGAATCACACCCTCTAAAGGAACATTCTCCTGACCCACGAAAACTGTTTCATCTCCTGAAGAAGGGATTTGAGAAGCTGAGG
>NC_025701.1:24986936-25011776 GCF_000633955.1 Camelina sativa
AAAGTAAAGTAAGAGTTTTTATTACCCCCATTTGGTGAACTTCGAAGATGAAGTGGAAGATGATGGCTTATCGAATTGAATCACACCCTCTAAAGGAACATTCTCCTGACCCACGAAAACTGTTTCATCTCCTGAAGAAGGGATTTGAGAAGCTGAGGTAGTAGTAGTAGTGGGTTTGGACTTGACGCTTCCGTCGGGGTTAGAGAGAGCGAGGACGACGCGTTTTCGCCGGCGAGTGTTGGGAGCGGGGACGAGCCATGAATCGGAAGAAGAGAAAGCAGAAGGATTGGATTTGGTGATGAATCTGACGGCAGAGACAGGTCCGGCGGGAGTGCGAAGAACTAACATTCTCTTCTTCTATCTATGCCTTTGTTGGAAGCCAATCGTCCGACAACCATATATATTTATCTCTTCACTTTTCTTTTCAATGAAACAATTTTTTTAAAAAAATTAATATTTAAAAAAATTCACAAAAATATACCAACTATTTATTTTGCTTTCATGATTATTTACTTATTTATGCAGAAAATACATAAAATTATTTTTTTACTAGTTTTTTAGTTTTTAATACTAAAATCTAGAACTTATTATATTATACTCAGTTTTATAATATTTATGGTACATTATGAGCAAATTATAAAGTCTTTGTCTTTCTCATTTTCTCAAGTTTTTGAAAATTAGAGTCAGTTCATAATTTATTTTGAAAATCAGTAATAATTATATATTTAATTTTACCATTTTTGATAAATTGATGCTTTTCTACATTTTTCCCTATAATATTGTGGTGTTACTTGTTCCTGGTGAGTTTTTAAATAATAGTCTAAAGTCTTTTTTGCAAGTTTTGTAGATCAAAGGATATATTTGCAAAACATTGAAAGATTGAGGGTTTATTTAGCAATTTAACCGTTTTTTAATCACAGGCAACAAAACAAAATCGAGTACTCTCTCTCTCTCTCTCTCTCTCTTCCGATCTCTGAGCTCCGGGATGAAGAAATGGTTGGTGATCGCAGCCACGGTGGCGATAATTGCAATAGTCGTGAGACAAGGCACGACTCGATACGGATGGAACAAAGAAGCGGCGTTAGAAACGCTGAAGGAATGGTCAGATCGGCTCGGGATTTGGGCGATTCCGACGTATGTAGCGGTTCACACCGTAACCTTAGCTCTATGCCTCCCTCACGCCGTCTTCTTTGAAGCTGGTGCTTCCATGCTCTTTGGATTCCTCCCTGCTCTTCTCTGTGTTTTCTCTGCCAAAGTTCTCGCCGCTTCCTTCTCCTTCTGGATCGGCAGGTCTCATTCTTCTCCTCTCCTCTGCGTTTTTTTAATCCATTTCTGTGTATGTGATTCAAATTGAGCTTCTCGACCGTTTATGTGTGTCTAACTGTCTATAGTGTATGAATTTGTTCTGATTGATTAGGATTCAGATCAACTCATAGAAAACTATATGCTTCAATTCATAGCTAGCTAACACACTCTGCTTGCTTTTGGAGATGGTTTAGATTTTCCTGTGTAGGTGTTCACCATCGTTGAAACCTTATACATAAAACTTTTCTTGAAATCCATGTCTTCAGATTCTATAATGTGTGTGTGGATGTGATGGTGATTCTCTATTTGACAATTAACATATGGTGGAGAATGGAACTAGGATGTTAGCTTTCATAGTTATCTCTTGGAAGATGAACACTTGCCATTTTCTCATATGTTTTTTTGTATTGTCAGGTTTGTTTTTAAGAGTTCAACGAGAGCAACTGGGTGGGCTAAGGGAAACAAATACTTTAATATACTCTCGAGAGGAGTTGAGCGGGATGGTTGGAAGTTTGTTCTTCTTGCGAGGTTCTCGCCTATTCCTTCTTATGTCATAAACTACGCTTTGGCAGCCACTGAAGTCCGGTTTGTAGCTGATTTCCTGTTCCCCACAGTTATTGGCTGCCTCCCGATGATTTTGCAGAACGCTTCAGTCGGTAGCCTTGCTGGTATGGCTGTGGCTTCTGTAGCTGGAAAACAGAAAAGTCAGGTTTGGGGTTATGTTTTTCCAGTACTTGGGATCCTGTCAAGTGTTTTAATTTCATTGAGGATCAAAAAGTACTCAGCTGGAATTACAGAGGCATCGTCAGATACTTCTCCCTCTACACAGTCTGCTAACAGTTCTAGTTTAGCTTCATCTGAAACCTCGAATCCCACTTATGGAACCGATGGATCCAAGAAAAAGTGAGTGATGATGATACAAACCATGATGGTGGTTTTCTGATTGCTGGCAATACGTTTGTTTGGTTTGTAGCTATCAGATTCTCAACATCATGGCTTATTTTGGACGAGTAGACACAACCTGACAAGTTATACAAGTGTTAGTTTTTGTGGTTCTTTCTTTACGTTAGAATCTTTGAACAAAACAGTGTTATTTTCTATACCAGACACACAACTGTGTCGCTTTTAAAAAGACTGTAACATCGGTTCCTAACTTTTATAAAATTTTCATTTAATGTTTAGTTTTTTGAAGCAGTTTCTATGGTTAGTAACCAAATAGAGGATCCATTCTGAAGAAATGTGACTATTTATATTCGTTTTGCACAGCTGCTTGAACCTATGAAACACTTGGGTCAAAACATAACTAACTATTATTCTGTAGCATTGCTCTGGTCTTGATTCGTAACCAAGAGACTCAGATGCAGAGAGTGGATAACTTAATGTCGGATTTTTTGTAAATAATAAATGAACAGAAAATCTTTATTTGGTATAGAGTTGTTTCTCAGTGTAGCAGTTCACTTATCATTTTCAATGTTCAACTCTCATAGAATGATAGAACACACAAGGGGGTTAGATAGTGCAGATGCTTATGGTTGAAAGACTTACCTAACAGTGGTACAAGGCGTTTTTGTTGGGATCACATGTGAAAGTTAGGCACATGGATTAGTTCTTGGAGTTGGTAGTAGACCTCAAAAAAAGACAAAGAGGAGGTATACTAAGGATAAGTTGACCATGTCTCTCTCCTTAACTTACATTCTAAATTATAGGATTTGGTAAACTGGGAGCAGTTAGCTTTTGGAATCTCTTCAAGTATAAAACCCCCACCACTCTACTATTATCTCAAATCAAAAACTCTCAAGTTACAAAAATGGCTATCTCAATGCTTACTCCTGGTCTTGTTCTCTTTGCCATGTTCTCCTTTGATATTGTTGTTGCTCATTCAGGTCTAGGATTTGGATGGAGAAGTAATCGCCCCATTGGAGGAACTTTTTCCTCAAGTCTTTACCCACAATTTTACCAATTCTCTTGCCCACAAGCTGATGAGATTATCATGACTGTACTTGAAAAAGCCATAGCTAAAGAGCCAAGAATGGCAGCATCTTTACTCAGGCTTCACTTCCACGATTGCTTCGTCCAGGTAAAAGTCATGATGACCTATTTTTGTTTTCCCTTTATGTGTTTTATAAGCTTAACAGTTAAACACTTTGTGTGTAAACAGGGATGTGATGCATCAATCTTGTTGGATGATAGTGCTACCATAAGAAGTGAAAAGAATGCGGGACCAAACAAGAACTCCATTAGAGGGTTTCAAGTCATCGATGAGATCAAAGCCAAACTAGAGCAAGTTTGCCCTCAAGTCGTCTCTTGTGCCGACATTCTAGCTCTTGCTGCTCGTGGCTCAACTGTACTGGTAAAATAAAGAGACCCTCAAGAGAACCTATTGGTGCACTTACGAGTTATATAGCTTTAGTTTTCTGATTTCTTTTGGTTCAATACAGAGCGGTGGACCATCATGGGAGCTTCCATTAGGGAGAAGAGACTCGAGGACAGCGAGCCTCAATGGCGCAAACACGAACATTCCTGCACCTAACTCCACTATTCAGAACCTCTTAACAATGTTCCAACGCAAAGGTTTGAACGAAGAAGACCTTGTTTCCCTATCAGGTGAGCTTAATAACATGTATTATTCTTCTTTTGTTATAATAACATTTTTGCACTGAATAAAAACCGAACAGAACTGTGAAACTGAATGAACCAAAAATCTTACAGGAGCGCATACGATTGGAGTAGCGAGATGCACAACGTTCAAACAAAGGCTATACAATCAAAACGGTAATAACCAACCAGACGAGACACTAGAGAGGTCTTACTACTATGGTCTAAGATCGATTTGTCCACCAACAGGAGGGGACAGCAACATTTCACCTCTAGACTTAGCCTCTCCTGCTAGATTCGACAACACATACTTCAAGCTCCTCCTATGGGGAAAAGGCTTATTGACATCAGATGAAGTGCTTCTCACTGGCAACGTAGGCAAGACTGCTGCATTAGTGAAAGCTTACGCAGAAGACGAGAGCCTTTTCTTTCAACAATTCGCAAGGTCGATGGTAAACATGGGGAACATTCAACCTCTTACTGGTTTTAATGGTGAGATCAGAAAGAGTTGTCATGTGATTAATTAAAAACAAAAGAAAAAACTTTGTTTTCAGCATATTATTGTATTAATGGCGGTCGAGGAAGAAATAAGTCGTCGTGTGATGTTTTTTCAATATGTTAGTGATCTAGTTAAACAACTTTATGAATGAAAATGTACCGTTCGTTGTTTAAAGGAGTGAACCCATTAAAAATTTGGTGAAATTTAGAACTCATTAAAAATCTCCCCTAGTGATCTAGTTAAACAGCTTTCCTTCGTAGCTTGTCAAATTTAGAGAGCTGGCGCTCGCTATATTCTCAGGAACCGCAAAACCGGATCACTTTTTTGGGGATTAACCAATGCAAAAACCCGTAAAAAGATGTTGGTAGAGTTCCAACAGGCAACAACTCAATATGTCTTCCGCGGTAGTTCCAAATTGTTCAATCCTTTCCATGCAAAAAAATCCGAATCAAAAACTTTACAGACGAAAATGGTATTGAGGATGTACCTCTTATCCTCACTGTGAGGTAAGTACGAGAGCCGGATGATCTTATACCGGAAAGGGTTAGACCCAATAACCATTAAACCGAGGGCTACCGACCTACCGTTAAATAGCGGGTTTTTGGTTTCGTTAAAAGATAAGGTAGGTACTCTGTCGTTGTTACTTGTTGGTTTGCAGATGATGTTGTACTCTGGACCTCTGGTTATCTTCCTCTAACCGGACGATCATTAACACAAATCAAAATCCCATGACTTGCGTTACAAGCTTCAATCTTTACCCTTCCCCGGGGTAAAACATCGAGCGGACTTCAGTCCTTCCTTCAGGTTTGTTTCCAAGAGCCGCTTTGACAAAAGGGGAGTGTAGAGTTAGTCCTCAAGAGTACTCGAGTAACCGGAAATGGAATTGGTTATTTGGAGATTGAGTTTGAGAAACGAACAAGTGTATGTTCTCTTGTTTTATTCTTTGTTCAGGAGTCTGAATTTTTTGACCACCGATAAAGAAGAATGAGAAAGAACCTCGAAGAACATGTCTAGGTACTTGGTTCATCTCAAAGACATGTTCAGGTTAAAACATAGGGGAGTATAGTTTAGTAAAAAATGACATATAGAAATTAAATATCTTATTTTTATACACTAATACAAAATAACATTCCATAATCTACATCACAATTTACAAGCTTCAATCTTTACTCTTTCTGTAAGTAGAAAATCAAGTGATCTATGAAGTTTTTTTTTGCGCAATTTACCCTGTCAAAAATAAATGTGAAAAAGAGAAATTTATTTATTCATCATACTTTACTTAAAATATAGTCAAATATAAAATTGGTTCTTCCAAATTTGAAATGGAAAAGCACATAATCTTATACGCTCTCTATTACAATTGAATTACGTACCTACACCAAACAATGTCAAAGAATCTTGGTGATCACATCTTGATTCATTATTGAAGACTCATGATTGTCGATTTCAGATCAAGAAAGAGGTTTAATGAGTTTTGGGTGGATATGAAAACAATAATGAATTCGATGGTTACATTTTTTTAACGTTAATTATTATAATTAGAAGCTCAGGTTCATCTATATAATCGTAATTTATAAATTTAGAATATTAAATTTCTTTATTTACTAAAAATCATTTTTTCTCAAGTTACATTTAATAAAATTTTACCTAAATCTCACAAATTGCAATTTTTACAATTTACTTAAATGCTTAAGTGGGGATTATTGGTTTAAGATTTGAGTAGAATTTTAAAGATTTTAAATGTTATGTAGAATCTGTTGTTATTAGATCAAGATTTTGTTAAACTCTGTTAAAGTTTAGTGTTATTAGTTTGTGATTTGTAAAAAGTCATTTAAAATCTTAACAAATCTGGGTTATTGGATTCAGACTTTTATAAAGTCATTACAAGTTTTTTGTTATTCAATTAAAACAAAAGAATCTAGGATTGTTAATGAGTTCAATTATTATGTTATTGGTTCATGATTTTAGACACTTTCTTTACAAAATAAAGTCATGGAAAGTATCATAAAAATACAGGGATTGTTTGGAAGACTTTACAAGATTTTAGAAAACTAATCAACAAAACTCTCTAGCAATCTTTAACAATCTTTCACTTATTCATTTTTAATGATTTTGTTGAACTCTTCAAAAATCTTCATAAATCTAGGTAATAATTATACAATTTTTAGCGATTTTTAAAGATTTGATATGAACCTCAATATTTATATATTGTGGTCATGTGTACAAAGATTCTACTGTTCATACTTTTTGATGAATGAGAAATACATCTTATTTTATTTTTCCTCTCAAGTTAATAAGATGCTGGATTCATCTTCAAAGAAACGAACAAACAAGTAAAAAATCTAGATACTTTCCAAGAGAGTGGATGTCTCTAATACTACTTGTAACATAACATAGAATTTAGGTCGGAAACTACAATCCATGTCTATACCATTTGACATTAACCTAACATTATCAATATTGAGAGTGTCCAAACTTTGAACACAATGCTAGCTACCAACACGGTAATTACTCTCATTGGGATTGACGCAAATGAAATTTGTTGAGGTTATAGCCATAATTTGTGTAGATTAGGCAATTGTTACAACTGAAGAAAATATATATCATTAAGATGATCTCTCATTTCCTATAAATAAATCTTTTTCTAGAACCTCTTTTCAATGATCTTTTGACATCTATGGTACATAATGTACCACATGTAATCCTATAATTTTTGAAGCTACAATTACAAGTTTGGTTCTTGAAGGAACCAATTTTTTTGGTTTGTTGGAATCACATGATGTTTTTGTTTGACAAGTTTGTATCTGTTTTACAAAACAATTTTCGATTGAATATCTAATTACAAAAGAAAAATCAAGAAAGAATTTAAAAATAATTAAAATATGGAAAAAAAAAATCAAAATTCAGCCAGAACAACATTGCACCACCTTACAATTTTTTTTTGTTTTTTTTTACCAATTCATAAAAACGAAAATTATGCTAATATTTTATTTTAATTAAATAAAAAAGCTGATGATAACGGTTAAATAAAAATAATATTCTTGTGATTCTTCTTCGATCTGCGACCAACATGGCAACTCTAGCTTCTTTACTACATGTGCCGCTTTCCAAAGCAGCAACAAAGTTATGCAGCAGATCTCGAGGAAGTCTTTAAGCACCGAGAGAGAAACCAAGGGTGATGATTTTTACTTCCTTCTCACCGGAAGAGGCGCAAGAGATTATCACATCAGCCGAGTCGACACGAAAATAGCAGACAAACGTAGCTGCCTTGAGGAAAGTAGCCACTGTTCTTCTTTGTGATGCAGAAACCATCACCTCATCAATGGACAGCATGAGGGAGATGATGGCTGCCATGAAAGAACCCGATGGAAATTTTGGTGCTTGGTGTAACTTTTCAAGCAAAAGGAGAAGCTGTTAAAGAAGATAAGGCTATTGAAGAAAAGAAAGAAGCTAAGGCTATTGAAGTAAAGAAGGAAGATAAGGCTGAGCCGGTTAAAGAAGGTGGTTGGGTGTCGGTTGATATGGAAGTAAAGAAGGAAGATAAGGCTCTTGAAGAAAGAAGAAGGAAGATAAGGCTGAGCCGGTTAAAGAAGGTGGTTGGGTGTCAGTTGATGGTTTACAAGCCATGGGTTTTGACTTGATGTATAACGGAGTTCTTAATTTGGTTCATATTGCTATAAACCTAACATGGGGTGAGGCTAGTCTGGTCCGTCTAAATTGTATCCAAGATATGGAGGATCGTATTCTTGGATTCAAAAGTCCTCGAGTGAAAGATAATAGGCAAGCTGCTGTTTTTTTTACCAGAAAGTTGTTCCTCCTCGTCAATCATTTGGCAGATGGACCCTAGCTTCGGGTGGTTTCACTTTCTTCTCAACTAGTTGCATTCTCTTCTTAGACTACTATGTGAAGGGGTCCCTGGGTTCTGCCGGAAATTTCAGAGGGAGATCTGATCCGCTTATTGGTGACAAAGAAGTACAGTTAATAACAACTGAGTATGAGTAGGATAATGACTAGTAGACTAGTAGTATTGGTGACAAAGAAGTAGAGTTAATAACAACTGAGTATGAGTAGGATAATGGCTAGTAGACTAGTAGTAGAAGTGTCTTGTTTTGTTTTGTTTGTGTCTTAATCAGTAGTTGAAAACTCTTATGGGATCGATTATGTTAAAAAAGCTTTTCTATTAACGGCAAAAACACAAAAAAAAAAAAAAAACGGAAGAATAATATTTACCCAGCCGGACCATAAATAAATATAAGTCCATGGCCCCAAAAGCCTCTATTTGATATCTAACAAAACCCATTGCTCAAGAAAACACTTTTTTATAAGAAGAAAAAAAGTAAAACAGAAAACAATTGATAAATTAAATTAGCCCTGTGTCGTCGTCGAACTTTGAGATCTGTAGAAGAAGATGAGCGACGGAGACGACGCTGCTAGACGCCGTACCGCGGCGGTGACTGAGTACCGGAAGAAGCTCCTTCATCACAAAGAGCTCGAATCACGTGTCCGCACAGGTTCGATTTCCACCTAAATCTTCCTCATTCTCTCTCTCTCTCTCTCTCTCTCTCTCTCTCTCTCTCTCTCTCTCTCTCTCTCTTCTTTTGTTTCCCTGAGCTTTTGGGTGAAAATCAAATCTAGGGTTCGTTCCTACTCTTTGTTCTCATTAGAACCCTTGGGAATTTGGTCTGGTTGAATAGTGACGAGATTTTTAGGGGTTTTTGGAGTTGTGAATTTGAAGTCGATCTCAAAGCTTAATTGAAAATTTTGGTAGTTCAGTTGAGACTCTATAAACTGGGTTTTGTTTGCGGCTATGCAGCTAGGGAGAATTTAAGAGGAGCTAAAAAGGAATTCAACAAAACTGAGGATGATTTGAAGTCTCTTCAAAGCGTTGGCCAAATTATCGGAGAAGTACTACGTCCTCTTGATAATGAGCGATGTAATTTCCTGTCTCTATCTCTACCTATTGCTTTTGATTCGATTACTACATTCTTCTATCGTGCTTTATTATCTAAAGGTGGGATTTTTCCTATGCTTTTTGTGTAATTTTAGTGATTGTTAAGGCAAGCAGCGGCCCTCGTTATGTGGTGGGTTGTCGTAGCAAGGTGGACAAGGAAAAGCTGACTTCAGGAACTCGAGTTGTCTTGGATATGACTACGCTAACGATTATGCGAGCCCTTCCCCGTGAAGTATGCTTGATTTTTGGATTTGCTTTTCGCATATTCTCTTAAAGAGTGTGTTTTGTACTGTCTTTGACATGGTAGTATCCTTTTTGATGATAGGTCGATCCTGTTGTTTATAACATGTTGCATGAAGATCCTGGCAACATTAGTTACTCGGCTGTGGGTGGTTTAGGTGATCAGATCAGGGAACTTAGGGAATCTATTGAGTTGCCTCTCATGAATCCTGAACTTTTCCTTAGAGTAGGGATTAAACCTCCTAAGGTACTTCATTCTCTCTCCACTCCTTTCTTTAAGCTATCACAAACTATCCCATGCTTATGGCTAAAAGAATCGAAACTCACTTCAAATTCCATTGAGGCTAATTTGCTTTTCTCTCATTCCAGGGTGTCCTTCTGTATGGACCCCCGGGTACTGGAAAAACTCTATTAGCAAGAGCTATTGCCAGCAACATCGATGCCAACTTCTTGAAGGTTTGATTTGGTTGTTGAAGTGGACTGGTGTTCAATCTTATTATGCCTTATCTGCTCTAAATAAACTCTCTTTTTTTCTGCCTTTATGTTTAGGTTGTATCAAGTGCAATCATAGACAAATATATTGACCATGTTACTTAAGACTTGGAGGTTGTCCGTACGGACGTCCGTACGATCGTCCTAATGGCCACCCTTAAGGTTGAGGCCTATTGAGAGAAATGAGAAGGCTTGGGGTTGGAAACAATACCAAGCCCATTAGAAGGATCTCGAAGAAGAATGTGACCGTTGGAGGATAAGAGTCACGAGATAGCTTCCCTTAGGGAGACAAGGTCACGTCGCTTTCTATCTTGGGATCGCTCCCTTCTCTCTCTTCATGTCTCTATCTACAAGTTGTCGAGTTGGTGGGATTGTTAACCTAGTTTTCATTCTATTTAAGGCCTTTGGCCGACATTGTAAAAGCTATTCTAATACAAGCTCTCATTTTATCTCACATTCTCTCTAATTTGCTTCCGCATACTCAATTTAAACCAACATGGTATCAGAGCAAGTTTATTGATCCATGGTTCTATAAACTTTCTCCTCTTCTTTTTCTTGTTCTTATTTGATTCTACTTTGCATTCTCTACTCGTATACTACTCCTTTACTCTATTCTTCATTCTACTCACTCATTCGCGCTTCATTCTATCCGCTACTCTATCGTTTTTCTCGCTACTCTACCTAACAATGGACAACAACAAGCCTATTGTTACCCCGGTGGTGCTCAAAGGAGCAAACTACCTGTTGTGGAAAAGAACCACAAAGACCGCTCTCAGTGGCCGAGGACTTTGGATCCATGTAGAAACGGACCAACTCCCCAAGAAAGCCACTAAGGAGGACGGTAAAGAAGGAACGGAAGAAGACAAGGAGGCTGATCTCGAGAAGGAAGTCAAGTGGTTCCAAGAAGATCAGACCGTGCTTGCCATTCTCCAAAACTCGCTAGACGCACCGATTCTTGAAGCCTACTCGTACTGCGAGACGGCCAAAGAACTATGGGAGACGCTAGCGAATGTGTATGGGAACGTGACCAACTTGACTCGGGTATTTGAGGTCAAGAAGGCTATCAACGGTCTCCATCAAGAAGACTTGGAGTTTACCAAGCATTTTGGGAAGTTCCGGTCATTGTGGGCCGAGTTGGAGATGCTCCGGCCAAGTACTATCGATCCGGCCATCCTCAATGAACGAAAGGAGCAAGACAAGGTGTTTGGTCTCCTGCTCACTCTCAATCCGGCGTTCAATGACCTGATTAAGCACATCCTCCGTGGAGACAAGCTACCTACTCTTGAAGACGTGTGTTCTCAAGTGCAAAAGGAACAAGGTTCACTTGGTCTCTTTTGTGGAAAGGACGACTTGGCTACCGCGAACAAAGGAGTCTACAAGCAAGATGACCGGAAAACAATGGTGTGCGACCATTGCAAGAAGAAGGGACACATGAAGGACAAGTGCTGGATCCTTCACCCTCATCTCAAACCGGCTAAGTTCAAGGCGCATATCTCGCAAGAAGGACCAAGCGGTNAAGGACGACTTGGCTACCGCGAACAAAGGAGTCTACAAGCAAGATGACCGGAAAACAATGGTGTGCGACCATTGCAAGAAGAAGGGACACATGAAGGACAAGTGCTGGATCCTTCACCCTCATCTCAAACCGGCTAAGTTCAAGGCACATATCTCGCAAGAAGGACCAAGCGGCCAAGGTTTCGGTGCAGCAAACCAAGGCAACGCGGCGGCTACGGCCATGGCGGCTTCTCTTGGAGATCTTGTGAGGAAATCAGACCTGGAGGCCCTCATCAAGTCCATCGCAGCCCTAAAGGAATCTGGTATCACTTTCTTCGCTTCACAACCTAGTAAAACGCTTGTTGTAGACTCGGGTGCTTCTCATCACATGATAAGTAACCCGAGCCTTATACACAACATAAAGCCGACTGTGGGAAATGTGATTATTGCAAATGGGGATAGGATACCAGTTAAAGGTGTAGGAGATTTAAAGTTGTTTGATAAGAACTCAAAGGCCTTCTTTATGCCTACTTTTACTTCTAACCTATTATCGGTTAAGAGAGCTACAACCGATTTGAATTGTTATACCATATTTGGTCCTAACAGTGTGCATTTTCAGGATATTGAGACTGGCAAGATTCTTGGAGGTGGAGATGCTAAGGGAGATCTCTATGTCCTAGAGAAAAACTCATCAAGTTCACCTAATATGTTTTCTTTTAAATCGGACCTTAGTAGTATTTCAAGTGAAGTGTGGCATGCTAGACTAGGCCACCCTCACTCTAGAGCTTTTCAATTAATGTTGCCTAAATTTTCTTTTGATAGTTCAAGTTGTGAACCTTGTATTCTTGGCAAACATTGCAAATCGGTTTTCCCTAAATCTACTACCATTTATGAACATTGTTTTGACTTAGTACATTCTGATGTTTGGACCTCACCATGCCTATCTAGAGACAATAACAAGTATTTTGTGACTTTTATTGATGAAAAATCAAAATATACTTGGCTCACATTGTTACCATCTAAAGATAGGGTTTATGATGCATTTGTTAATTTTCAGAATTATGTTACTAATCATTTCAATGCAAAAATAAAGGTACTAAGATCAGATAATGGGGGAGAGTACATCAGTCATAGACTCAAAGATCATTTGTCCAAACACGGCATTCTACAACAAACGAGTTGTCCATATACGCCCCAACAGAATGGCGTGGCCGAGAGGAAGAACCGGCACCTTATGGAAGTGGCGAGGTCGATGATGTTCCAAACCAATGTCACCAAACGATTCTGGGGAGATGCTGTCATGACGGCTTGCTACTTGATTAATAGGACTCCTACCAAAGTTCTACAAGACAAATCTCCATATGAGGTACTCAATCAATTTAAACCATCTTTGGATCACTTACGCGTTTTCGGGTGTGTATGCTTTGTTTTGGTTCCAGGGGAACAAAGGACTAAGCTCGACGCCAAAAGCACCAAATGTATGTTCATTGGCTACTCGACAAGTCAGAAGGGCTATAAGTGCTATGATCCAGCTGCTGGCCGCCTACATATCTCTCGAGAAGTGCGGTTCCTTGAACACCAAGGATACTATGCGACAAAGGATTGGGACAGTCTCAAGGATCTCTCTCGGTCCAACTCTGATCGTTCGGCCAACCTACGGTTCCTCCTCGATCACCTCGGCATCACCACTCCATCAAGCCCGTCGAGCCATGCTCAGCCTACTCCGACCTCACATGAACCGGATGTACCCGCTATCTCACCCGTAGAAGAAGAAGTTCAAGAAAATGCCTCCGTGCCGCTTGTTCCTCCTCCGGCTGAACCATGTGCCGAGCCTACTCATGAGGACAATGATCATCTCGTGACCTCAACCGATGCTCTCCCACGGGAATCTATGGTTGCTCTTCCCCGGCGAAGTCAACGTCTAAAGTTTCATCCTTCGACATGGAAAGATAAGCGGGTCTACTACAACAATCAGGCCGTGGCCCATCCTATCCAAGCGGTGTGTTCACTTGACCTGGTTCCTCAGGAACACGCTGCCTTCCTCACCAAGATTGATGCTCAATTCGTTCCTCAAACCTATGATGAAGCCAAAGAGCACAAAGAGTGGTTAGCGGCGGTTGATGCTGAGACCGATGCTATGATCCGGAACCACACTTGGGACGAAGCGGATCTTCCCAAGGGAAAGAAGGTGGTCAGCTCAAAATGGGTCTTCACAATTAAGTACCTGAGCAATGGCGACGTGGAGCGCTATAAGGCTCGCCTTGTGGCTCGCGGTTTCACACAAACATACGGTACCGACTATACGGACACGTTTGCCCCGGTCGCCAAGCTGCACACCGTTCGTGTCGTTCTCTCCTTGGCTACAAACCTCTCGTGGGACCTTTGGCAGATGGACGTCAAGAATGCCTTCCTTCAGGGGGAGCTTGAAGAAGAAGTGTATATGCACCCACCTCCGGGCTTCGAACATCTTGTGGCTCCGGGCAAAGTTCTCCGCCTTCGCAAGGCCATCTACGGCCTCAAACAATCCCCTCGGGCGTGGTACCACAAACTCAGCTCGACACTTCGCACCAATGGTTTTCGACGCTCGGAAGCCGACCACACATTGTTCACTCTACGGACTGCCGGCGGTCGCGTCGTGGTGCTCGTCTATGTCGATGATATAATCATCACTGGCGATGACAAGGAAGGTATTTCCACTACCAAGACTCTCCTTCACTCAGCCTTTGACATCAAGGACCTCGGCGAACTGAAATATTTTCTTGGGATTGAAATCTCCCGATCGCCGGAAGGACTCTTTCTCTCCCAACGGAAGTACACGCTGGACTTGCTCAAGGAAACTGGTAAGCTGGGGGCTAAACCGGTCTCTACGCCACTAGAAGAAGGCTACCAGGTCAAGCGAAAGGGGGAGATGAAGACGTTACCGAACAAGTTGGCTGAGCCATATGAGGACGTGGGCAGATATAGGCGGCTGGTTGGGAAGCTGATTTACCTCACCATCACACGGCCGGATCTGTGCTATGCTGTGAACCAAGTAAGCCAGCACATGAAAGCACCAACAAACTTTGATTGGAACACTGTTGAGAGGATCCTATGCTATCTAAAGGGAAGCCCTGGCCGCGGCATTTGGATGGGAAAGAACAACAATACCGAGCTTGTTGGCTATTGCGACGCGGATTATGCGGGCGACACAACCGATAGAAGGTCTACAACAGGATACTGTACGTTTGTTGGTGGGAACCTAGTCACTTGGAAGTCGAAGAAACAGAAGGTGGTGTCTCAATCAAGTGCCGAGTCAGAATATAGGGCCATGAAGAAGCTCACAAACGAGCTAACTTGGCTCAAAGGTCTTCTCAAGGACCTTGGAGTGGAGATAGATGAACCCATCACTATGCACTGTGACAACAAGGCTGCAATACATATAGCAACCAACTCTGTTTTCCATGAGAGGACCAAGCATATCGAAGTAGACTGCCACACAGTGCGAGAGAAGATTGAAGAAGGGGTTGTCTTACCGTGTCACACGCCGAGCAAGGACCAACTGGCCGATATTTTCACAAAAGCCACTAGTCCACAGATTTGCGAGTATATCTCTAGCAAACTTGGACTAGTCGATCCTACACATCCATGAGAAGACTCCTCTAACCCGTGGAGAGCACACTCTTTTCCTTGATATGGTTTTGTCCCATGTGGTTTTCCATATTAAGGTTTTTAACGAGGTGGTCTTGTGCGGGTTCCAAGCTTAGCCGTTTCACTTGGCTAAGCTTGAGGGGGAGTATTGACCATGTTACTTAAGACTTGGAGGTTGTCCGTACGGACGTCCGTACGATCGTCCTAATGGCCACCCTTAAGGTTGAGGCCTATTGAGAGAAATGAGAAGGCTTGGGGTTGGAAACAATACCAAGCCCATTAGAAGGATCTCGAAGAAGAATGTGACCGTTGGAGGATAAGAGTCACGAGATAGCTTCCCTTAGGGAGACAAGGTCACGTCGCTTTCTATCTTGGGATCGCTCCCTTCTCTCTCTTCATGTCTCTATCTACAAGTTGTCGAGTTGGTGGGATTGTTAACCTAGTTTTCATTCTATTTAAGGCCTTTGGCCGACATTGTAAAAGCCATTCTAATACAAGCTCTCATTTTATCTCACATTCTCTCTAATTTGCTTCCGCATACTCAATTTAAACCAACAAAATACATTGGAGAAAGTGCTAGGTTGATTCGAGAAATGTTTAACTATGCTCGTGAACACCAGGTAGAATACCATCTTATTCCTCTTGACTCTTGTCTTATACCTTGATATGCTTTATATTGAAGTTGATGAATTTTTTATTAACTCTCATTCTTGGGGGCTAGCCTTGTATCATTTTCATGGATGAAATCGATGCTATTGGTGGGCGCCGTTTTAGCGAAGGAACTAGTGCTGATCGTGAAATTCAAAGAACACTTATGGAGTTACTCAACCAGCTTGATGGGTTTGACCAACTTGGAAAGGTATGACCTATAGTTTTAGATTACTACACGTGCATAAATCTCTGTGGTAATGTTATTTCACGAGCTGTATTAGTTACCATTGTGAAATTTATTTGTCCCCCAACATTCTTTGTTCAATGGAATATCTTCTGATACTTGGGAGATAATATTATTAGGTGAAAATGATAATGGCCACCAACAGGCCGGATGTTCTAGATCCAGCACTTCTCCGTCCGGGTAGGTTAGATAGAAAGATTGAGATCCCATTGCCAAATGAACAATCAAGAATGGAAATCCTCAAGATCCACGCATCTGGTATTGCCAAGCATGGAGAAATAGATTATGAGGCTATTGTGAAACTTGGAGAGGTTTGTTTCTGTTTCTTATGTGCTCACTGCGGTGTAGTTTTGCATTGGCTATAGATAATGAATCCCACTGATTGTTGCTCGAAATCAAAATCCATAGGGTTTCAATGGTGCCGATCTGCGTAACATATGCACTGAAGCTGGAATGTTTGCAATCAGAGCAGAGCGCGACTATGTAATCCATGAAGACTTCATGAAGGTAGATACAAAAATAAATACTCTGCATTTTAACATATTTATTCGTACCCATACTTTTCTGCTTATTAAATTGTCGGTCGTACAGGCGGTGAGAAAGCTGAGCGAGGCCAAGAAACTTGAGTCGAGCTCTCACTACAACGCAGATTTCGGGAAAGAGTAAGAAAAGAAGAAGCTCAGAGAAGAAGACAGAGAGCCTAAGGGGGGCAGTGAAAAACTCTGCTGTTTCACTTTGAAAAACAAGCTAATGATTCTGTTTCAGTTTCTCAATGTTTTGTTTCGAGGTTTTTAGTATACAAACAAAAGTTCTTGCTTTAGTAATGACAGCAATTCTATGTTTATGCCCTCCTATATCTCTAAATATGGTTCAAAATCACAAAGAGTCAGTTTGATTCATCTTTCGGCGCCAGGAGTTCATTTTTGCTTTGAAAGAATTATTTGTAAAACCCCAAGTCCATTCGTCATTCAACATGCATTGGCCGTTTTCCCTCTTCTGAGACCAACTCCAACTTATCTCCATTTCCATCTCAACTCCAACCTATCTCCATTTCCATCTGCATAATAGAGTTTGGAGTCAATTTTGCTCCAACCCATCTCCATTTTCATCTCCAAAATAGATATCTCCATTTTTTTTTTCTCTATATTTGAAGACCTCTTTTTTTTCTTTACACTACAATTTGGAGATCTCTATTTTTAACTCCAAAATGGAGTAGGGTTGGAATAAAACCCAACTCCATAATAGAGTTACTCCATTTTGAAGAAAAAAATGGAGATATGGGTTGGAGATGCCCTGATACATGTGAAAACTGTTCACCATAAACGTGGTGCAGGGAGAAAATGTTGCAAAAGATGATTCGCTCGTCGTGAATGTAAAACAAGTTTGGCCTGTTGATGTTCAAGTCGGTGACAATTATAGATTTTAGTTCGGTGGGAAACATATCGAAATTCTCTTTATAAATATATATGTGCCGAAACATGCGAAAGTCGGGCTACAATATTCAACTAGACGAGTTAAATAAGACGAGAATAACAGGCTGAAAAAGGGAAGACAAACTAGATAATTCGTCCAACTTAAACCATCGACGAGTCTGCTGTCAACTAGAATACCGTGTCGGTTCGTCCATCCAAAAAACCGAAATACCCTCGTTCACATTTTCATTGTTATTTGGGCTTTTACAAATGTTCATGGGCCAGATCTTGGGAGTGAGAATCCACCCCCAACATGGCCCAAAATAATAAGATACCTATTTAAGTAACGTCGAGAAAGCTATTTCATAACATCACACACCCCCCTTTGGCCTGTCCTTAAAAAAAAAAAAGAAAAAAAACCTAAGAAAATCGCAAAAAGTTCATAAATTAAGATGGCCGGCAAGAGCATCAAAGGAGGAGGAGGAGGAGCAGTAGAAGACGTAATCAGCTCTTTACCTGATGTGATCCTCCAACATATCCTCACCTTTATTCCAACCCAATTCGCCATCAGAACTTCTCTTCTATCAAAACGATGGAGGCATGTATGGTGCGATATACCTTCTCTCGACTTCTTTGATTACATACGTAATCGTGATGATGATGCCATATACAAAACCCTAAGTAATTACCACACTGCTCCTAAGATCATGAACTTCCACAACAGCACCAGCAGCAAACTCCACGTAGACAAGTGGATCAAGTTCGCCATCTCCCGCAACGTGGAGAATCTTTCCTTGGAATTCAGGCATCATCAGTGTCCTACTCCTATTCCCGATTTCTTCTTCATCAATACCTCTGTCAAGCAACTCACCTTTAAGCTATTCTTCACTGATTTAACTCCCAAATACTCTGTGCTCTGGACATCACTGAAGAAGTTGTACTTGGGTTGTTGTAATATGTCTGACGAATCCATTGCGAAGATTCTATCTGGTTGTCCAGTACTTGAAAGCTTAACATTGTATTTTTGCGATAAACTGATGGTTCTTGATCTCAGAGAATCATTGCGTCTGACAACATTAGAAATAGACCGCAACATTTGGGTCCCCGGGCCAACGCAGATCCTGGCACCACATCTCCATAGTCTCACATTGACAAACTCTCTGTTACCGTGTACTTTAGTTGATGTCTCTTCTTTAACCGAAGCGAAAATGGAAATTGGCTTCAACCACGTGGAAAAAACGGTGGATGCTGAGTTTCTTCAAGTAATGGTGCTAAAGATGCTAGAAAAGTTACAGAAGGCCGAGAAACTTACTTTTGGAGGAAACTTTCTTCAGGTATCTTTTGAGCTCCCCTAAATTAATCAGTTGGTTGCACCACTTTTTGATTTACAGGTTTAGCCGTTTACGAATGTTTTAATCTATATATATATGTTACTCAATGTATATATATATGCGTTTCATTTGGGCACTGAATATCGATCTTTTTGTGCTTTCTGTTAGATTTTATCTGTTGCGGAGCTTTGTGGTGTTCCTTTTCCGATGTTGAAGGTCAAATACTTGGCTCTCGAGACAGCGATCTTTCAGTATGTTATTCCTGGTATAGAAAGGCTGTTACAAAACTCACCTTGTTTAAAGAAGCTCATCTTACGCGCAAGGGATTGCAACACCATACCGGTATAATTATTTACCGTCAACGTGCTCTTTTATTTTCCTGCTTGGCCTCTCTTCTAACGAACCACTATCATCGAGTTCAGATATATATATATATATATATATACCCATTTTTGTGTGTTTTCTCTTTGTTGAGCAGACGAAGTGCCTTGACGACTACCTAACTATGCAACGCTTGAATCCGGATCAATGCTGGAAATCAAAAGATGGAGTCTTCTGGAACAAGAACCCTTGGTATGTAGAGTTAAAGCACGTGACTTCATTCGTGGAACTTGTGCTTAAAAACGCAAATACATTAGAAAAGATGGTCCTACTGTTGAACGAACATTACCTTACGTTTAAGTTTACGGAGCTGGTCCATCCAACACTTCCTCATAACAACAACGTCTCCATTAATATTGCTCTCTTAAACAAACTGATGAAATCAGATCAATGGTGTGAATCACAGGACTTATATAGTCTCTAGTCTTATTGAACCTTTTTCATTATAATTGGTGTATTTTACTTCATGTTGAACATTTTACATTTTACCTAACTACCTAAACATACTTTAATTTCTTATTGGTTCGATTCGGTTTCATTCGGGTTGAAAAAGCTTACCAAACCAAACTGAACCAAACAGTTCTGGTTAAAAAAAGCTTAACCAAATGAGTTGTATGTAAACTTTGGTTTTGTTTGGTTTGTACGGTTCGGTTAAAATGCCTAACACATACAAATTGGATCTTATTGACACATATATTTCTTTTTATTTTTGAATACATTTTAATAACATAGATTTTTTTTTTTTACTCGTAACATATCATTTCATTGATTAAAACTTATCAATACACAATTGTTCCAGGAGCCATATTGGCTTGTTTACAGAATCAGCATAGCAAAGAGAAGAAGTACATCCAAATTGTGCTAATAAATGAGCTGCCTTATTACAAGATCATTTTGTAAAAACACAATTAACACATTCAAATTTCGATAACCAACACTTTAGATCAAGGAGTATGTTTGTAAGCTGTCTGTGTCGTAAGTTCCCATTTATAATGTTTATCAGCACTTCACAATCGCCTTCCAAAATTAATGATGTATATCCTCTGATCCAAGATTGTTATAATGCTATTAGCATAGCTTTGGCTTCCATTTCCAATGGCGAAGATGTGTTTGATAATCGCGTTGCACCCCAGGCCAATGCAGATCCCAAGTTATCACGAATGATCCAACCTCCTGTTGCTCCTCGATTTATACTATTATATCCAGCATCGAAATTGCATTTGACATAGTTGATAGGAGGTGGACACCAACGCTGAATATTACGATTCTTGATTCTCTGTTGATTGTGTCTTTCAATGCTATGAGTAAGATCATAGAATTGTTTCGCCTCCGATTTTGCCCATAACACAGTTTTGGATGGACTCTCTCTAATGTTGTTAAAAATACTATTGTTCCTTGCTTTCCAAATTCTCCAAAGTATACATATTGGTATCATTGATTCAGCACTTGATGTTGAAGAATTGAGAATTGAGGACAAGAGATTTGAGAGATTCTCTTCTGCATCATCAGCTAAATTTGCTGTGTCTAAATGGGAAGTATGTGAAAACCGCCGTACCATTTTTGCAAAAGGGCATGCAAATAAAGCATGATTAATTGTCTCTTCAGCTAGTCGACATCTAGAGTAGATTGTGTCCAACTGCATACTTCGAGATCTTAATCTTGTTAAGGAGGGAAGACTCCGTGATATAATAACATAGATAAATGACTATAAATGTTTAAGAAAGAAAATAACAAAAATAATTTGATTAAATCAGTTTTCGTATATCTATAACTAAGTAGACTTTTTGTTTGACTTTGGCTTCTTAAAAAGTTTATATCTCATCATCCCGAAAATCTTATAGAACCAAAATATGCTCACGAGTTGTAATCCTGATCCCATTGCCTGTAAGAAAAGAAAACAATATTCACATTACAATTATGACATAGAGAGAGATTATAGTTGTGTTAGAAAAAGAAAAAAAAGGGAGAAAATCGATGAAATCAATACACATGTTGTGTACTTGTGTTTGAAAAATTTCACATATTACTTTTATTTTTTCTGAAAGGAGAAAATGGTGAATATCAAAATATGTAACTAAAAGCAAAGACCAAAACGAAATATGGTGATCTAAAAATATAAAGTTATATTGATTTTATTGTTTGATAAATTTTGTTTTTGTTTAAAAGTATAAATTATATTGTTGACGAATATAATTAAAACCTGTTTGTTGGTAGTTGGGAAAGATATAAAATACCTTGATGAAGATGGGATTATCAGCTGACAGACTGACGTAAACGAGAAATGGTCCGCACACAATTCTCGCCAATGTGAATATAGTAGCAAAACATACCTATCATCAGTTAATGTAAAACAGCTCGGTGCTTAGGTTTTTAGCAGGTTTAAACTAAATAAAATAAATTTAACTTTCATTTCAATAAAATATATTGCTAAACCAAACAAAAGACAATAATGCTAAAGAGAAGTAGGTTTGGGTTTTACAGGAGGACCTTAACTATAAGAAATGTTCAATGCCAATTGCTAATTCATTGAAATTAATCCATAAACAAATAAGACCACTATAAACGTTTTAAGTGACAAAAATACTTGGTTATTCAATAAAATATTAGTGTTGTTACTTATGAACACTAAAGACACAAAAAAGGACCCCCACAATTTGAACTAGTCTACTTAATATTTCTAAATGGTGAAGAAGTTAGATCTATATGTAGTTGACTTTCTAAAAGAATACAATCTTTTGGTTTAGTAAACTACAAATCGAAATGAACGTATTTTAGTCTTGAGAGCTTTAAAAAAAAATTGATTAGTACTTTGTAAATTTATATACATTTTTTTTATTTTATGAACTTTTATATTGATACACTCACATCGGCGGCTAGATTGAGGCTGGTGTCTCTGTATCCAATCTCTTTGAGAATCTCCCTAAGGTGGAAGAAAGGACTCGATATCTCTGCTATCCACAGTGTAGCGATGATCTCAGATCCAGACTTCGAAACAAGAAATGGTACCAACATTTAATAACCCAAGATCTCATATATCTTAGTGTAACCATTAAATTAGAGAAACACATAATAATGATGATAATAATACCTTTTGGTTGACAAAAAAAATAAAAAATAATACCTTTTGGTAAGCAAGTCCAGCTATAAAACCAAGAATGCTAACAAAATGATGAACCGCGTTATCAATGCTGATCACTTTATCGAACTGACAACATATGAGATCGTAGATCATATATGACAATGAAAACGCCATCACGTCCATCTGCTTGTGGTTTTCCATCTCAGCTTGGTTACAAATTAAATTTGCAAAAAGAGTCAAGAGAGAATTGATTACGTGGTTAAGAAGGAACCTGTTTGAGAGATGGCTTAGATGCTCGGGGACAAACAGGGCAAGACCAATCTTGAACAGAGAGTGTTGCTAATGTGACAGCGATTGTGGCGTGAGCCGTGGAGAGAAGACGGTTGCTGAAGTTGAATGAGTAGCTTGAGAAGATTCTCCGGGTGAGAACAAAGGCCACACCCCATGAGATTACTCCAAATACTATTATCTTAATAGCTCTTACTAGTTCTTCCTCCATTTTTGATCTCTTTCTTTTTTTCCCCCAATGCAAAACCTATATTGCTTATGTTCACAAAAGTGATAGAGAGGAATAAAAAGGTTTGAGCGATGTTAATAGGCCGACATTATTGGTGGTATGTTAGTTGGGAACTTGGGAATCAATTGTGTGGATCCCATTGTCGTCATTAATGTTTCTGGTTAAATTCATGACCTAAAAAAGATTTGATCCAACGATTTTGGAAGTACTTTGCCCCTATATAGCTCCCAAACAGCCTAGTTAACTGGATTTAGTGTTGAGTAAGAGACTAGACAACAAGTCAACTGGATTTAGTGATGAGTAAGAGACTTGACAAAAAGTCAACTGGATTTTAGAAAATTCAAGAAGTTTGGATTTCTTTTTGTCAAGGTTGACGGGTTTTGCTTACTGCCAATCAGATTACTAATTAACAACACTGTATTTAGATTTGACGATACAATAGGTTTACAAATATTAGAAATTGACAGTAGGATTATAGACAAAAGTATTCAGTGATAGATCTATAATATGTTATTTATCTACTTCATTTCAACTACAATTATCGTAATTTTATAAAGAAAAAAAAACAATAAAATATTATTTTTTTTTCTCATATCAGAGAATACAAATACTGTATCATACTACTCAACATGTTTTTTACCATTAAATTTATTTTATTACTCAATATATATTTTGACCCTGAGAAAAAATATTTTTTTTTTAATTTGCTACTATGCGTTTCTATATATTTTAAGATTATTAATAAGAAAAAATAATATTAGTAACGAAAAAATGATATACCATAGTTTATATGAGGAATTTTATAGGTTATGGTAGCTCTGGGCATTCGGGTCCGCGGGTCGGATCCGGGTAGGAACCGACCGGGTCCGGTTCTTTCGGTTACATAAATTTTTTATCCATTTAAGAACCATTAAGATTCGGTTCGGATTTCTGTTCGGTTCCTCTCGGTTCCGGGTCGGTTCGGTTCTACAATTTTTGGAACCAAATCAGAACCGAAACTTGAAATTCAATTTTTGGTTCGGATAAAATGGATCCATTTGTACCCGAATATAGCAAAATACCCGAAAATAAAAACATAAACTTGAGACATCATAGTTCAAAGTTCAAACTTATTTCCTAACAACAAGAGTTCAAAGTCTAAAGAGATGAGCAAAGTTCAAAGACAATAAGACATCAAACACCAAACAAGAGACATCAAAGTTCAGACAAAAAGAGCAAGACAAACAAAAACAGAAAAACTTGAGACATCACACACCAAAGTTCCATCAAACTATCATAGAGACAAAGATCAAACTTGAAACTTGAATGCTACTTGAAACCGTAACCGTCCTTGCCTCCTTGGCTTGGCTCCTTGCAAGTTGAATTCATTTCATACTCTACATAACAAAACAGACATCAAACTTAACATTCAAACTTAAAATTCATCAAAGAGATGAGAGATTGAAAGTGTTTCATCAAAGAGAAGAGAGTAAGAGACATCAAACTTACTTTAGTACTCTACAGTCCTTGCAAGTTGAACTCAGGATCAAACTCTACATAACACAACAAAACAAAAGATCAATTTTCAGAAACAGAAAGTAAAAAGCACATTTGAGTTAAAAGAGTTTAATAGAAGATATAATTACCTCGCATGAGCTCATCTTGCAACTCCACATCCGCAAGCAATTGTTGGATTGTTATCACTCCTTTTTCATTGACATGAATCTCACATTTCATCCATTGCTCTGTGCACATCAAGACTTCAATCATGTAGTGGGTTAAGCAGCTTCTTTGTGGGTTCAATATCCTCCCACTAGTGCTAAATGCAGATTCTGATGCTACTGAAGACACTTGCATTGCAAGTATGTCTCTAGCAATAAGTGATAGAACAGGGAACTTTGGGCTATTGATCCTCCACCAAGATAGCAAATCATACTCAGCACCATTTAGAAGGGTTGGATTCTCCACATTTTCTTTCAAATACAACTCCAGCTCATTTGATGAATCTTGAATTCCTAGTTCTTTAACCACATCTTTGTAGAG
>NC_025701.1:25012305-25017598 GCF_000633955.1 Camelina sativa
ACTTCAATCATGTAGTGGGTTAAGCAGCTTCTTTGTGGGTTCAATATCCTCCCACTAGTGCTAAATGCAGATTCTGATGCTACTGAAGACACTTGCATTGCAAGTATGTCTCTAGCAATAAGTGATAGAACAGGGAACTTTGGGCTATTGATCCTCCACCAAGATAGCAAATCATACTCAGCACCATTTAGAAGGGTTGGATTCTCCACATTTTCTTTCAAATACAACTCCAGCTCATTTGATGAATCTTGAATTCCTAGTTCTTTAACCACATCTTTGTAGAGACTCTCCATGCTTTCAAAACCAACAGTTCTCTCACAATAATCACTTCCAACTTGTTCTTGAGACTGAAAAGTTGCTCTTTGGGACTGAGTAGATGTCTCTGATTCACCACTGCCACTTCTATTGACTAAAACACTATACTCTGCAAACATATCCTTGAGGATTTGCAAGACTGAATCATGAAGATGAGTAGCCTCAACACTATTCTTACCATAAAGTGTGTCAAAACAAAGCTGAGCAAACTTCATCTTCTTTCTTGGGTCGAATATACTTGCTACTATCAACAACTTATTCATTTCAACCTTCTCTCCTAAAGGATCCCAATACTTCTCTAATTTCTCTAACATAACCAATGCTTTCCATCTCAAATTTGCATCAGGACCAGTACTTGCAGTTAGAGCAGTAATGTTTTTTAAGATGGTAACTATCTCATTGTATATCTTGTGGGAGCAAACAGAAGTTGAAGCTGATAGTACTAGTGTAGACTTGTAAAAGATGGCAAGAAATTGAACCAACCTCTCAACTGCATCGAAATCCTTCTTGACTGCTGGTCCAACCCTTTTTGTCCCATCCACTTTTTCCTCAAAGTAGTCATTATAGACTTTGTCTTCAGCTTGCATCTTTTCAAATGCCACCCTAAACCTCAAAGCTTGTTCTAACATAAGGTAAGTGGAGTTCCATCTGGTCTTGACATCTAAAGGTATGCTTCCACGTTTGACTTTTGCTGTTTCCACTCTAAGATCAAATGCTTTCAATCTGTCTGTTGTACCTCTCAGATAATTAATCCCATTCCTGATGGCAGCCACACTGTCATCTACCTCTGTCAGACCATCCTTAACAATCAAATTCAATATATGAGTGGCACACCTTAGATGCAAATAATCACCTTTAAGAATAAATGCATCATTCCCATTAAGCTGTGTAAATGCTTCCTTGAATCTCCTTATTGCTGAACTGTTAGCAGTGGCATTGTCTACTGTGATGCAAAAGATCTTCTTGATGTCCCACTCTTCCATACAATCCATAAGAACCTTGGAGATTGTTGAACCTTTATGATCTGGAACATTCTTGAAACCAATGATCAGCTTCTTTAACTTCCACCAAGCATCAATATAATGATCAGTAATGACCATATAACTATTTCCAGTATATGGAGCCACCCAAATATCGGTTGTTAATGACAACCTCTGTTTATTCTCCCCAAGAACCTTCTTCATTGCTGCTTTCCTCTTAACAAACAACTCCACAATATCTCTTGTTGCTGTTCTCCGAGAGTGAGGTTTATACAACTGGACTTTAGCACAGAAATGTCTCCAAGCTAGGCACTCTATAAACGATAATGGTAGTTCAGCCAAAACCAACAACTCATTTGTAGCTTCCCTAACCACAGATTCAGAGACTTTACACAACCTAAGCTCACCACCAACACCATCAGGAGAAAACACATTCTGACTCTTTTCTAGATTAGCAGCTTGCCATACCTTGAATGCCTTGCATGACGTTTTCAGATGCTTAGCTAAATTGGAGGTACCCGACTTACTTGGACATTTCATCTGTTTCCCACAATAATGACAATTGCATAAGTCATTATTGTCCTTCTGTTTAGTGAAGTGTTGCCAAACCCACGATGTTGTTGATTTCTTTCCAACACCTTCTTCACAATGTCTCCTCTTGTTGTTAGGTCCAACAACTTCATCGTCTGTTCCACTGTCATCTTCATCACTCATTGACTGATTGTTTGGTGGTGGTGGAGGATGATGAGAAGACGCCATCTGCACCATTTAGAAAAGAAACAAATTACAACCTTAATCAAAAGAAAAGAAACAATCTAAAGCTTATATACGATAAGCTAAAGCTTATAAACAAAGGATAACAAATGATTATCAGATTAGCAAAGAAGCTTAAGTATAGACCAACATGAACCTAAACAAAGAAGCTTATAGACCAACATGAAACGATTATCAAGTTACAACCTAAACAAAGAAGCTTATAGAAACAGAACAAAGAAACAAAGTACGGACCAACAAAACAAAGCAAAGTAAGGGTCAGATCGAAACAAAACAAAGCTGAGTAAGGTTCAGATCGAAACAAAACAAAGCTGAGTAAGGGTCAGATCGAAACAAACAAAACTAAAGTTTATAGTTATAGTTATAGACCAGAACAACAAAACAACTTGTTAAGACAAAACAAAGAAACAAATTACTAGCCAGAACAACAAAACAACAAAAAACCGAAGCTTATAGTTATAGACCAACATGATCAACTTGCTAAAGCTTAAAAACCGAAGCTTATAGTTAAGTCTAGAAGATTGTTGAAGATCTAACTATTACATCTATCTCATCTCTAACTATCTCAAACAAAACTAAAGCTTACAAACCAATGAACCATACCATTATCATTCTCTAACTATCTCATTTACAGACCAAAACGTTGAAACCTAAAGCTTAGACTTTAGAGACAAAACAAAGAAACAAATTACAGACCAACAAAACAACAAAAAACCGAAGCTTATAGTTATGGACCAACATGATCAACTTGCTAAAGCTTAAAAACCGAAGCTTATAGTTAAGTATCTAACTATCTCATTTCTAAGATTAATGGAGTATAAGAGATTAAGACTCTTATTAAGAGTAAGGTTCAGAATTTCGGATCGAAAACATACCTCAGATTGGTTTGTCGACAACGCAGATGGTGGCGATTTTGGCAAAGACGAAGAGACCTGGGACGGCGACGCTTGAGCGAAATTAGTTAGGGATTCCAGTTTTTATAGTAGGTTTAGACTGGTGGTATATTAGAGAGGACAAACTAGTACGGTAAAGCAGCTGTGACTGTGAATCGAGTATCGACAAAGACCAAAACCTTTGATCGGCTACATCTCAAAAACAAAAGGGATATTCTGATTCGATACTGATCGAGTCGAGGGTTTTTTCTTTCTTTCTTCGGGTCCTCGGGTACCCAGTCGGATCCTCGGGTAATACCCGGAACCGACCCGATATCCACGGTTATGAGAAAAAATTATCCATCGATTACTTTTAGCAATAACCGTATCCGAACCGAACCGGTTATTTCGGATCGGTTCCGGTTCGGGTCCTCGGATCCGGTTTTTTTGCCCAGGGCTAGGTTATGGTTAGAATACTCCTTGTTTGTTTGCCTGTCGCTGGATCCAGCGACTAGCAACAGATTCCAGTGACAGCATATGTTGTTTGTTTAGCGACTGACTGTAACGACTGTCGCTAGAAACTGTCGTTGAGTTGTTCATTTATTTGTCACTGCGACTAATTCCTGTATACTAGATTTTAACCCGCGGTGTACCGCGGACATATAATTTTTGTTATAATTTATATTTTATGTCGTGTTTATTTGTTAAATATTGAATGTTTTGTAAATAGAAGAATAACTAAACTTTTGATTGTTGTGTGGCTAAAATGTTTATATTATTTTTTTAACTGCAATACACTTCATAACCATTTGTTTGTTTTGTTTAGTGTTTGAGATTATATTTGATTTTTAATTATTATAACAAAAAATAAGAGATCTAAATACATAATAAGTAATTTATACATTGTGATTAAGTCACATTTTTCTTAATGATTTAATTATTTTACACAATCTTAGTTAAATCAACTTGACTTTATATGTCAAATATTCTAATATTAGTAGTGTTGACAAATAATAAAATGAGGATTTAACCCGTGTTTGCACAAATTTAATAATATTTTATTAATTCCAATATGTTCTCTTTATAACTCATCTAGTGTATAACCACATTATATAGTATTTCAAACTTTTTTAATTTTACATATTCATAATATTTAAAATTTTTATTAAGTTTATATATATATATTATAATATTTAAATAAATGTCAATCGAAGTTCTTCTTACATTAAGAATCAAAACTCATAGGTTTTGATAAACAAAATTGGAATCAAATTGTTGTTTTCTTTGTTTGTAAAGGATTCAGATATAGAATATCTTCAAAACACAACAAAATACGTGGTTACATATATCATAGTTTATATTTCCATATTGATTGCTGTTATTTTTTTAGTTGGAATGGAATGTAAAATATTTAGGAAACAAAATCTGAATTAATGTTATTTTTGGAAAAATTTTAGGGGTTAATGCTGTAAATAATTTTTTTAAGTAAACAAAATCAAAAGGCATAACATAAAATGTACTTCAGAAATGTTAATATAGATATATTTTTTAAATTAATAAAATTTAATTTTTGATAATTTATATTTTTAGTTAAAAATAAAAATTATACATATCCATGAAAATAAATTAAAACATATTTACATATTTTCAAATAATTAATATGAATTTTATTTTAAATTTATTTATTTTAATATTTTTAAATTTAATTTGTTTGTAACTGATTTTTTTTTAGAATTTTAGTTAATTATATTAAATTAATTTAGTATTATATTTAGTTAAATTTAGTTTAATTTTAATTACTATATGTAGTTATATTTTTATTTAAGTAACTTCTATTTTGATCATATTTAATTTATCAATTTTTAGTTTTTTTTGTCGTTATGTTATTCGTTTGTCTGTCGCTGGATCCAGCAACCAGTTTCAGTGACTGATCGTTGATGATCGCTAAAAATTTTAACGACTGAAAATTATGATCGTTGATCACTGTCGATAGTCGCTGTGACTGGTCGCTAAACTAGCGACAGACAAACAAACAACTTTCTGTCGCTGTTGTTGGTTTCTGTCGTTGTTGTTGGTTTCTGTCGCTGGCGATAGGCAAATGAATAGGCCCTTAGTTTATTATTTTTTTTTTTTGTTAGTATTGCCTAATTCCAAAACAAAAAAATGGGTTTAGACTTTAGAAGAAAAAATATTTATGTTCTCCAGAGAACCGTTTAATATAACCAAATTAAACCGATAACATTGTCAAAACTGCTAACCATGTGGGTTTGAAGATTTAAACATAACCAAACCTTTTCACTTTGGTTAGGGTTTAAGAGAACAGAGAATGTTGTGTTTTTTTTTTTTTTTTTT